>NC_037670.1:31240125-31253439 GCF_003255815.1 Theropithecus gelada | reverse complement strand
AGCTCACTGCAAGCTCCGCCTTCCGGGTTCACGCCATTCTCCTGCCTCAGCCTCCCGAGTAGCTGGGACTACAGGCGCCGCCACCTCACCCGGCTAGTTTTTTGTATTTTTTAGTAGAGACGGGGTTTCACCATGTTCACCAGGATGGTCTCGATCTCCTGACCTCGTGATCCACCCGTCTCGGCCTCCCAAAGTGCTGGGATTACAGGCTTGAGCCACCGCGCCCGGCCCAGATTCTTTTTAATAATTGGATCTGAGGCCGGGCACGGTGGCTCATACCTGTAACCCCAGCACTTTGGGAGGCCGATCACCTGAGGTCAGGAGTTCGAGACCAGCCTGGCCAACATGGTGAAACCCTGTCTCTAATAAAAACACAAAAATTAGCCAGGCGTAGTGGCACACACCTGTAATCTCAGCTAGTTAGGAGGCTGAGGCAGGATAATCACTTGAACCCAGGAGGTAGAGGTTGCAGTGAGCTGAGATCGCACTACTGCCCTCCAACCTGGGCAACAGAGCCAGACTGCGTCTCAAAAAAAAAAAAAAATCAGATCTGATGGGAACTCATAGAGCAAGAACTCGCTCCTTGTGAGAATCGCACCAAGGCATTCATGAGGGATCCAACCCCAAGACCCAAACGCCTCCCACTAGGCCCCACCTCCAACACTAGGAATCAAATTTCAGCGTGAGGTTTGGAGGGGAAAAAGACCCAACTATGATGACTCATCATTTTACAGACAAGGCAAGTGCGGCACAGAGCCAAGTGACCTGCCCAAAGTCACACGGCTAGCAGGGCCAGAACTCAAACCCAGGCAGTGTGGCGCCAGAGTCCATGCTGTTAACCCCCATACCAGGGACTCTTACATGAAGAAATACAATGAGAGGGCGAGACATTAATTATCTCATCTGACGCCGGGCGCGGGGGCCCATGTCTGTAACCCCAGCACTTTGGAAGGCTGAGATGGGTGGATCATTTGAGGTCCGGAGTTTGAGACCAGCCTGGCCAACACAGTGAAATCCCGCCTTTACTAAAAATACAAAAATTAGCCGGGCTTGGTGGAGGGCGCCTGTAGTCCCAGCTACTCGAGAGGCTGAGGCAGGAGAATCGCTTGAACCCGGGAGGCAGAGGTTGCAGTGAGTTGAGATAGATCACACCACTGCACTCCAGCCTGGGTGGCAGAGTGAGACCCCATCTCAAAAAAAAAAAAAAAAAAAAAAAATCCAAGTGAGCACAACTTGCTTTGAACCTGGTCTTCAGTTCTCCCTATCTGGGCACTCACCACCATGCTGTGTGTTCAGGCCTGGCAGGCGGGGTGCCACCCCCATAGCAGCACTGAGCCCTGGGGCAGATGAGTAAGCAAACAGGATCAGATCTGGGTCTTCATAGCAGGAGACTAAAGAGGGAAGGACAAGAAACAAGTGACCAGGGAAGACGGAAGGCAGCGGGAAGCAGGTGGCAAAACCAAACGAGGCCAAAGGCTCCATGGACTGTTTCTGCTGACTTTGGTGAGTGCATGCACGGTGGAAACTTCTGGAAACTTCTGGTCTCCATGACTATTTTTTCTATGCTCAGGGGCTCCATGAGCTGAGTTCATTTAGCAAATTAATGACCTTCTAAATTTTAAGTCATTCTGAACAGAAAAAGAATTGCTCAGCAAATCACTTGGAGAGGAAGTCTCACGAGGAAACACCCTTTTTTTCTAAGACCACACAACAATGCTTTCCCATGACAGTGCGGACCCCACATGGCCAGAGGTGGGAATCATGACCGTGAACCTGGGGTCACATATCTCATCATGTACTCTACCTTCATCGTACATCTATGGGAATCTCAAAAGCTGTATTCTCTTTTTTTGTTGTTTGTTTGTGACAGAGTCTCCCTCTGTCACCCAGGCTGGAGTACAGTGGCGTGAACACGCCTCCCGGGTTCATGCGATTCTCCTGCCTCAACCTCCCGAGTAGCTGGGACTACAGGCGCATGTCACCATGCCAAACTAATTTTGGTATTTTTAGTACAGACTGCGTTTTGCCATGTTGACCAGGCTGGTCTCGAACTCCTGACCTCAGGTGATCCACCCCCCTAAGCCTCTCAAAGTGCTGGGATTACAGGCGTGAGCCACCACGCCTGACCAAAAGCTGTATACTCTCTCCTGATCGTCCATCAAGCTTCCAAGGACTTCCAAAGATGTCCGGGCCACACACTCCAGAACAGACACCGGACAAACTGGGCTCCAACACAGAGACTAGATTTAACACACTCCTGCTAGGCAACAGCTGGAGCCTAGAAGCTCTGCACACGAATGCAGAGCCTGCAAAACTCTCCACACCTCCTGCCTCTGTTAACCTAGCCTCTGTTAACTCAGCTTCCTCCCCGTCTTAAACTGAAACTCCTCCGTGGGACTTACTCATGCTGACACACAAGCATTTTCTAAATAGAAAATTTTGGTAGAGAATCAGTAGGGTAAACACAGGTTATCAGAATCTTAGGGGAGGCCCAGAGACACAAAAAGACCACATTTAGGTGCCTCTCAACTTTGCAGGAAAGTTCTACAAATAGAGGACCTGATGTCAAGCAGAAGTGACTTTAAACTACAATATATTATTTAAATAGCAAACACGCTGAGTAGACAAAGACGAGTGAGAGTGAGACATTCGAAGAGCATGGGGACCTAGCAGGCATTTTTGCCAGCTCTCCATCTGCCCTGAGGGATTACTAAATTCACAGCTGACTCTCCTGTTTTAACCATTTTCTTCTGACTGGGTGTTAGGACATTCCCAGAGGGAAGGGACGGGGCCAAAATCACCTATCTATCAGCCACCTGCCCCACCCCATCCCACCCTGTCACTTATCACAAAATCCTAAAATATAGATATGATCTTAAAGGTCACCAGTCCCAACCCAATGCTTAGAATCTCCTCAGTGTGTCCCAGTCTCCACTCATCTGGGCCACTTGTGATCAACAGTCTCTCAATGTTGATCACCTTGAGTCTCCTGCCCAAGCCCATTACTACTACCCTTCAGAAATAGATTTGCTCCCAAGGAAATGTGTCCTTCTCCCTACACAAACAGGAACACAGTGGGAGCCCCATGTGGTTGATTCCAACAGGGTGACAGACTGTTGTTGACACAAGTGTCGCAGTGTTATAGCTGAGATGGGAAGCCCTAAACTAGTGATTCTAGGCTTCCCAGCATACGAGAAGATTGATGAGACTTCAGTGTTTAAACAACAACATTCATTGACAGAGAGAAAGAGATAACTAGGGAGGTTAAGGGAGCAGGGACGGGGGATGCCGATCAATGAAAATATTTCTTCCAGAGAATAGAGAGCACTATCAATGCACTAAGTATGTGACCTCTATTTAAAACACTTCTCAAAGCCAAGCACGGTGGCTCCTCCCCATACTCCCAGCACTGTGGGAGGCCAAGGCAGGAGGATTGCTTGAGGCCAGGAGTCCAAGACCAGCCTGAGCAACATAGCAAGACTCTGTCTCTACAAAAAATTTGAAAATTAGCTGGGCATAGTGACACGCACCTAGCTACTCAGTCCTAGCTACTCAGAAGGCTGAGGCAGGAAGCTCTCTGAGCCCAAGAGATGGAGGTTGCAGTGAGCTAGGATCGTGCCTCCATACTCCAGACTGGGCAACAGAAACAAAAACTAAAATAAATAGGCAGGGCATGGTGGCTCACACCTGTAATACCAGCACTTTGGGAGGCTGAGGCGGGCGAATCACATGGTCAGGAGTTTGAGACCAGCCTGGCCAACATGGTGAAACCTATCTCTACTAAAAAAATACAAAAAGTAGCCGGACATGGTGTCATGTGCCTGTAATCCCAGCAACTCGGGAGGCTGAGGCAGGAGAATTGCTTGAATCCAGGAGACGAAGGTTGCAGTGAGTGGTGATTGCACCACTGCACTCCAGCCTGGGCAACAGAGGAAGACTCTGTCTCTAAATAAATAAATAAACAAACAAATTAAAAAAAAAAAAAAAACTCTCAAGATTAAAATTCAGTTCTATTTATCATGTCCTTTCAGGAAACGGGAAGAGAATAGGTGTTATGGAAACGAAATGCCTTTTTATTCTTTCAGATACTTGAGTTCAATGGAGAAAGGTGGGAAAAAAAAGTCACAAAACCTGTCCTCAAAAAGCCCTCCATCCTGTTAGGTTCGGGAGAGAAAACTAATGCAGATAAAACAATTACAAAACAATAACTAGTGTAATTATGGGTTGTTACTACCGTAACAATTACTAGTGTAATTTTGAGTTCCAAGGATAAGATTTCAGACAGGAGCAGTATGTTCCCTTCAGTAGCTCTTGAATACCTTGACTAAACCTAGAGAAGGAAGCAGGAAACCAAACATTCTCTTCTTTATCTCTTCAATGTATCTTCTTTATCAGCAAATGGATTTCCTTTCAGGGAGTTTAAGACCTTGTGGGTCAGGGCTGCCTGCCCAGTTCAGGCCAGAAGGAAACAAAGGAAATAAATTAGGTCGCCAATCTGGCATCACTCCTTCCCAAATACCTCCTCAAATGCAGAGAGCAACTGTCACTGCAAGACAGCTGTGCAGACATGTGTGTATAAACCTAAAGTCCATGACCTCCCACCTGGTATCGTCTCTCCTCTTTTAACTCCAGGGAAAATCCGCAGACACAATGTAAGATGTTCTCACCAGGGACGATTCCACCTTGCTTGGCCTCCTGTCAGTTTCTGTCATCTCCAGGGAAGTGTCATGGACGTTACAGCATTCTCTTGTTGCCATCTTTGCTGGAGCCAGGACCTAGCACTGCTTTTGCGACCCACCCCTCTGCAAATGTTTATTTCTACTAACATGTTGGAAGGCAAGAAGACGACTTGGCATTCAAATAACCGTATCAGGAAACTCAAGGAGGAACTTAACTCCTTTCTTAGAGCATGATGTCACCACTATTCTCCCAGTTCCAGGCTACCGTCAAGGGAGGGTCTCCTCTGAATTCATACTGAAAAGGTTTTGAAGATGACCTCCAATATTTCAAGAATAGCGATCATTGATCTACCTGAAGTTTGCTGCCAAGCAAAGTTATCGCTACACGACATTTCTTTAACCCTCTCACCACCACTTTTAGACAAGAAAGTTGAGGCTGAGACATTCAGCAACTTGGCCAAGAGGCCTGTACACTGTCCAGAGGCCTGAACAGTGATGGAATTCCAAAAATCCCAAAAATCCCCAAATCCCTGCTCTTCACCGTCAATGCTATTCTGTCTCCCATCACAACAGTGTGGCTTTTCAGGCTGGCAAATGGAAACCAGCTCAACGTCCTAAAGCATGTTTGTGTGGCTATGAAACTCCTAGAGGAAGCAGAGCCACGGAGATTAATGGAGATCTACAAATAAAATCGTGGAGCACCCCAGAGCCCGACTGCATGAGCCCTCCCGGTGGGCACACACCTGGACGCCTCCTGGTGGAAGCAAGGCGTCTTCTGATCCACACTGAGCCATCAGCTGTCCCCACCAGCTGGTCAGCCGCACTTCGCATCCCCAGAACCAACCTCCAAGACCCTGGACCCCTGGCCTGGAAATGTAAGTGGGCAGGCAAATGTTTCTGGAAGACACTCCCCTATCTGTTCTCTCATATACCCAAGCCTTATAAACCCCAGAATACAGTAGGACTGGCTTCATTCTTGAGTAATAAATGTAGAGGTTAAAAAAAAAAAAAATGATTCCTAGTGGGTATCAAGAACAAGAAACAGGCCTGAACAGTTTTGGCTCCAAGTCAATCGCAGCGCCACTGACTTACGCCCCACAGAGCAGCAACCATGGCTCATTTCTCTCCAGATGGCGGCTTGTACTTTTCCAGGCAGGATCTCATCTCCCCAAGCCTTGCCTCACCTTTCTACAGCTCTTTGTGTTTTCCCAACGTCCTCTCTGTGCACAGAGGGCTTTGCAACACCTCCAAATTTACTGCCACCCACAGATTTAATTAGCAGACTGTTTACCCCCCCTTCTCTGATTGGAATATCTTAAGTAAAACCAGGCCTCCACTGAGCCCGTGGGTACTCCACCCTGGGCCTCTGTCCAATCAGCTCCCCAGTGAAAAACAGTGTTTGCCCAGCTCCAACCGTAGGGCTGGCCCCAGTCCAAGGCAGGTCTATGCTGTGAGCCAGCCACCAGTGCCACACAAGGGCTGCAATCCCTGGGGGCTGCCTAGTGAGAGGAGATGGCATGGAAGGAAGGGCAGAGGTGACCAAATAAAAACAACGAAACGACACCCTGGTAAGCAAGGCGTTATTAGCAAAAGTCAGGGTACAGAGACAAACTGGCGAAACACATATTTCACTTGACTTCTCCATGTGATCCCTATCGTGAAAGAAAAAGAAGAGGAAGAAACAGTAGAATAAATTATAGGAGGGAGCGAAATGGCGAAAGAAATGGACAAAGGGGGATCAAAGAGGACCCAGAGGAGAATGGAGGGCAGGAGAGAAGGGAAGGGAACACTCTGCTTTTTTTTACTCACCACTAACTATACTAATTAAAAACCACTAAACTGAATACATCCATTTTACGTTCAACAATACAGGAGTTTAAAAAAAAAAAAGATGCCTCCTTGGGAGAAACAAAATCAACAGCAAAAGAAACAAATATGAAACCAACAGAAGGCCAGGCACGGTGGTTCATGCTTATAATCCCAGCACTTTGGGAGGCCGAGGCAGGCAGATTGCTTGAGTCCAGGAGTTTGAGACCCGCCTGGGCAACACAGGGGAACCCCATCTCTATGAAAAATGCAAAAATTAACCAGGCATGGTGGCGTGTGCTTGCAGTCCCAGCTACTTAGGGAGCTGAGGTGGGAGGATTGCTTGAGCCTGGGAGTTCCAGGCTGCAATGAGCCATGATTGTGCCACTGCATACCAGCCTGGGTGACAGAGCAAGACCCTGTCTCAAAAAGAAAAAAGGAAACCAACAGCAAGCAATGCAAACAGGCCTAGAGTTCACTCTTCTACAGATCCATTTAATGATGCAAGGACTGACATGCTGTCTCTGGCTGTGGGGTAAGAGTGGAGGAGATTAAACAGAAGCACCTCCCTGGTCCAACTAAAAGTAGGCACAGCCTTGGCTGCACACACCACAACAGCCCAATGCTGATGATAATTACGCACACAACCAACCAACATACAAAATCTCTTCTTGATAGGCTGAGCCTCCCCCTCCAATGCCATGCTGCTTGCTTTTATGTCCTTCATTAATTTTTCCTAAACTATTTTAGGGTTTTATGACTACTCTTACTTCTTTATTCTTAGACTTTTAAAGGGGAGTCAAGCAATTAAATACACAGAGCTATTGTTACTCACAATAGGCACTGATATAATGTCTACCTAATCTTCTAAATGTGCCTACATTAATTTCGCTACAGAGAAAATTCCTGTCTTTCCAATAGGCTAGTGATGAAAACTCATTTTTGGAAACCACTTAGCCCTGTACTTTTTAATCTCCCCGCACTCTAGCTTAAAACATGCTTTGTGGGGTGAAGGGGCCCATCAAAATTTAAAAATTCCTGAAATAAGAGAAATTTCCCCATCCCATCCAGCCTGGGCAACATGGCCAAATCCCTTCTCTACAAAAAATTAGCCAGCGTGGTGGCACATGCCTGCAGTCCCAGCTGCTCAGGACGGGGAGGTAAAAGGATCCTTGTGTCCTGGAGGTCAAGGCCACAGTGAGTTGTGGTCACACCACCACACTCCAGCCTGGGCAACAGAGAAAAAATAAATAAATAAATATACCCACCCTAGCAGGTTATCCCAGCAAGAGAGGTAGACAGCCTTTCTCTAGGCCAGGGAAAACATAATTTTAAATTTTCTAGGCCAGCCAGGCGTAGTAATCATGCCTGTAATCCCAGCATTTGGGGAGGCCGAGGTGGGCAGGTCACTTGAGGCCAAGAGTTCAAGACCAGCCTGGCCAACATGGTGAAACCCTGTCTCTACTAAAAATACAAAAATTTGCCAGGCATGGTGGCACATGCCTGTAATCCCAGCTACTCGGGAGGCTGAGGCAGGACAATCACTTGAACATGGGAGGCGGAGGGTGCAGTGAGCTGAGATAGTACCACTGCACTCCAGCCTAGGGAACAGAGTGAGACTCTGTCTCAAAAATAATAATAATAAAATAAATTTTCTAGTAACCACGTTTTAAAAAGTTAAAAGGTTAAACAGAATTTAATAACCTATTTTTTTCAATCAGGTATATCACGGATACTATCATTTCAACGTATAATCAACACAAAAAATTATTCACGTGGCTGGGTGTAGTGACTCACACCTGCCATCCCAGCGCTTGGCAAGGTCAACCCAGGAGGATCACTTGAGGACGGGAGTTCAAGACAAGCCCACTTACAAAATTATTTTTTAATTAACCAGGGGTGGTGGTGCACACCTGTAGTCTCAGCTACCAGCGAGGCTGAGGCGGCAGGATCACTTGAGCCCAGAAGTTCAAGGCTGCACTGAGCTGTGTTCATGCCACTGCTCTCCAGCCTGGATGACAGAGCAAGACCCTGTCTCTAAAAAAATAAAATAAAAAATTATTACTGAGATACCAAACATTCTTCTCCTTCCTATGTCTTTGAAATCTGGTTTGTAGTTTATGCTGACAGCACTTCCTAATTCAGACTAGCCACATGTCAACATAGTGGGCAGTACAGCTACAGACCCTCTGATTGAAATGTGTGGACAGGAGGGAGTAGGGTTAGATAAAGAAGTTCCTAAATATGAGGGGTTCGGGATCTCTTTTTTTTTTATGTGTGAGAAGGAAAGGGAATTTATATATATATATATATACACACACATACATACATACACACACACACACACACACTTTAAGCTCTAGGGTACATGTGCACAACGTGCAGGTTTGTTACATATGTATACATGTGCCATGTTGGTGTGCTGCACCCATTAACTCGTCATTTACATTAAGTATATCTCCTAATGCTATCCCTCCCCTTTTCCCACACCCCACAACAGGTCCTGGTGTGTGATGTTCCCCTTCCTGTGTCCAAGTGTTCTCATTGTTCAATTCCCACCTATGAGTGAGAACATGTGGTATTTGGTTTTCTGTTCTTGTGATAGTTTGCTGAGAATGATGGTTTCCAGCTGCATCCATGTCCCTACAAAGGACATGAACTCATCCTTTTTTATGGCTACATAGTATTCCATGGTGTCTACGCGCCACATTTTCTTAATCCACTCTGTCATTGATGGACATTTGGGTTGGTTCCAAGTCTTTGCTATTGTGAATAGTGCCGCAATAAACATACGTGTGCATGTGTCTTTATAGCAGCATGATTTATAATCCTTCGGGTATATACCCAGTAATGGGATGGCTGGGTCAAATGGTATTTCTAGTTCTAGAACCTTGAGGAATCGTCACACTATCTTCCACAATGGTTGTACCGGTTTACAGTCCCACCAACTGCCCAATTACAGGATGTGTTTAGCTTTCCTTTCACACAGCCCCTGTAAGGGTCATACATACCCTGTGGTCTTTCGGAAGCACCTGCCTGGCATCAAGAGAATCTCTCCAGGGCTCTGAGTTTCAGATCCAAAACCTTACCCACTCCATATAATGGAAACTACAATGAAGAGGAAGCGAGTACCTCCTAGGTACAAAAACCGTGCTAGGTGCTGACACTAAGCATATTCAAACCCACCATTAACATCTAAGCCCAACATGCTGGCCAAGGGACATTGTCTTCTATGGATCTCCATGCCTTATTAAAAAGTCATTAAATCCAGTGTCTACATCAAGAGCAACCACACTTAACAACAGGAAACTGAGCTCCCTGGCCTAATGGCCTGTCTTGTTCTAAGTTCCAGGACAAATCAAAGCAGCACTTAAGAATCCAAAATCAATGGCCGGGCGCGGTGGCTCAAGCCTGTAATCCCAGCACTTTGGGAGGCCGAGACGGGTGGATCACGAGGTCAGAAGATCGAGACCATCCTGGCGAACACGGTGAAACCCCGTCTCTACTAAAAAATACAAAAAACTAGCCGGGCGAGATGGCGGGCGCCTGTAGTCCCAGTTACTTGGGAGGCTGAGGCAGGAGAATGGCGTAAACCCGGGAGGCGGAGCTTGCAGTGAGCTGAGATCCGGCCACTGCACTCCAGCCCGGGCGACAGAGCGAGACTCCGTCTCACAAAAAAAAAAAAAAAAAAAAAAAAAGAATCCAAAATCAAATGGGCTCATGCCTGTAATCCCAGCACTTTGGGAGGCCGAAGTGGGTGGATCACCCAAGGTCAGGAGTTCAAGACCAGCCTGGCCAACATAGTGAAACCCCGTTTCGTCTAAAAATACAAAAATTAGCTGGGCATGGTGGTGTGCACCTGTAATCCCAGCTACTCAGGAAGCTGAAATAGAAGAATCGTTGAACCCGGGAGGCAGAGGTTGCAGTGAGTCGAGATCTCGCCATTGCACTCCAGCGTGGGCAACAAAGCAAGACTCTCTCTCAAAAAGAATCCAAAATCAGCACTTAAGAATCTTAATTTCTACCTGCCTGGTCAAAACTGCTGCCCATCACTGAATCTTGACCACTCCCCAAATCCTAAAAGAATAATTTGTGAGTATTTGACATACTTTTTCAGTATCTTTGTTGTCATAAAATTAATCCAGGGCCAGGCATGGTACAAACACTTTGGGAGACCAAGGTGGGAGGATTACTGAGCAGGAGTTCGAGACCAGCCTGGATAACATGACGAAACCCCATCTCTACAAAAAATTAGGCAGATGTGGTGGCACCAGCCCTGGCTACTTGGGAGGCTGAGGTGGGAGGATCACCTGAACCCAGGAGGTCAAAGCTGCAGTGAGCCGTGATTGCGCCACTGCACTCCAGCCTGGGTGACAGAGCAAGACCCTGTCTCAAAAACAAAACAAACAAACAAACAAAAAACAAAAACAAAAAAAAAGGCTGGGTGTGGTGGCTCACGCCTGTAATCCTAACACTTTGGGAGACTGAGGCAGGCAAATCACAGGGTCAGCAGTTCGAGACCAGCCTGGCCAATATCCGTCTCAAAAAAAAAAAAAAAAAAGGTGATCCATAAAGTCCTTGTTCCCTCAATTTTTTCTCTTATCACCTTAAAACTAAAGCACATGCAAATGGGCTCTGATTCCTTTCTTTTTTCTTTTTTTTTTTTGAGACGGACAACCTTTACAGAACTTCATGTGTGAGGTTATCAATGAGGTGATGGTGCCTGTGTCGAGTCTTTAAAAATAAGGAAGAATGGACTAAAAGGGGAGAAAATGCAGCACAGGCAGAGAGGCCGGGGGTTGATGCTTCCTGAGCCCACACCAGGCAGCAGGCCTGTTTAAATTATCTACAGGAATCAGCTCATTCACTCCTCACAATCGTTCCTATGGAGTAGATTCTACTATCTTCCCCATTTGATAGATGAGGAAACTGAGGCACAGGGCCATTTGATAGATGAGGAAACTGAGGCACAGGGCAAAAAGCATTGTCCAAGGTCATTCTATTCGTAAGTGGCTAAGCAATGCATTCTGGCTCAGATCGGGTGTTTGCCCTACGGTCTGTGAGATGACTGCCCTCAACCACTGCACACCATGGCACCTGCGCATGCAAGAGCATGCTGTGCTTGTGAACTGTAAGCAAATGGTGCAACCTGGACCACCCCGGATACCCCAAACGTCACCTAAATGCAGGAGGCTGAAGGAAGGGAGTCTTCAGGACAGCCGGGACCCACTAGAGATTCAAACTCTCACCCGATACTCCTCAATCCAAACATATTAGGTTGGTTAAAAGTAATGGCAAAAATCACAATTACTTTTGCATCAACCTAAAAACCTCCAGCCACCCCATAGGTATCTGCCGACATGTGTCCCCCAACAGAGCTGAGCGGGCAGGGCTGGGGTGAGCAAGGAGTGAGGAGGAACGGGTGGGGCAGGGGATGGGCACCAGCCCTATGGTCTCACATCTCATCTCATAAGCCACAGGGAAAATGACGAATTAACCCCAAGTGACACACTCAGACACATACAAGGGAGACAGCTGACCTCCCATGGAAGTCACACTGAAAGGTAAGGACGAGATGGCAGGGACCAGGAGGCCATGTGAGTTCAGGAGAGAGGGCAAGAAGAGGGCATTAGCTTCCCAGGGCTGCCATGACAGAGACGTAGATTGTCACAGTTCTGGACACTAGAAGTCCAAAATCCAAAGTGTCAGCAGGACTGCACTCCTTTAAGAGACTCTGAGGAAGGATCCTTCCTTGCGTCTTCCAACTTCTGGTGGCTTCAGGCAGCTTCTTGGCTTGTGGCTGCATTGCTGCAATTCTGCCTCTGTCTTCATGTGGCATTCTCTGTGTGCCTACACCTCTGTATCTGAACCATTGGATATGGGGTCCACTATAATCCAGTAGGACCCCTTCTTATCTGATGGCAACTGCAAAGACTGTATGTCCAAAGGCGGCCACATGCTGAAGTTCCAGTGACATGAGTGTTTGGAGGGACAGTATTCAACTCACCTGCAGAGGGCTGAACATAGGTCATGGGTCTTGGGACTGAAGAGAAGCAAACAAGGAAAAAATATAGCAAGGTGTATGACAGTAATGTGCTATCTTTTTTGTTGGGGGGGGGTGCAAAAATTAGCAGACCTGTGCTTATATAAACCAATAATGCAAGAAATCGCAAAAAAAAAAAAAAAGAAAAGAAAAGAAAGTATTAATAGGGCCGGGAGCAGTGGTTCATGCCTGCAATCCCAGCACTTTGGGAGGCCAAAGTGAGTGGATCGCTTGAGGCCAGGAGTTCAAGACCAGCCTAGACAACATGACAAAACCCTGTTTCTACTAAAAACACAAAAATTGCCCAGGCATGGTGGTGGATGCCTGTATTCCCAGCTACTTGAAAGGCTGAGACATGAGAATTGCTCAAACCTGGAAGGCAGAGGTTGCCGTGAGCCAAGATCGCACCACTGCACTCCAGGCTGGGCAATAGAGCAAGTCTGCCTCCAAAAAAAAAGGAAGGAAAGAAAGAAAAGAAAGACAGAGGCCGGGCGCGGTGGCTCAAGCCTGTAATCCCAGCACTTTGGGAGGCCGAGACGGGCGGATCACGAGGTCAGGAGATCGAGACCATCCTGGCCGACACGGTGAAACCCCGTCTCTACTAAAAAATACAGAAAACTAGCCGGGCGAGGTGGCGGGCGCCTGTAGTCCCAGCTACTCGGGAGGCTGAGGCAGGAGAATGGCGTGAACCCGGGAGGCGGAGCTTGCAGTGAGCTGAGATCCGGCCACTGCACTCCAGCCTGGGCGGCAGAGCGAGACTCCGTCTCAAAAAAAAAAAAAAAAAAA
>NC_037670.1:31051490-31240058 GCF_003255815.1 Theropithecus gelada | reverse complement strand
GGAAGGAAGGAAGGAAGGAAGGAAAGAAAGAAAGAAAGAAAGAAAGAAAGAAAGAAAGAAAGAAAGAAAGAAATAAAGAAAAGTATTAATTACCCAAGGGGATAGAAAACTAGGGTATTAAGAGATGGGGTGAGAGCAAGACCGCTCTATGTGTACTTCAGTATAATCTTTTTATCTTAAACCATGTAAAGGCATTATTTATCCAAACAAAGAAAACTTAAAAACAATGTTTTGGAGGTGAAAATTACAAATGGACGAATCTCATAAACAGAACACTGAACAAAAGACACCAGATACAATGAAATACATCCTGTGTGATTCCTTACTATCAAGTACAAAAATACATCTATGGGGTTAGAAATCAGGATTGGGGTTGCCCTGAAGGGGGCGCTGACAGGAAAGTTTCTGGGGTCTCAGCACGTTCTGTTTCTAGATCCATGTGCTGGTTACATGATTGTATTCCATTTGTAAGAATTCATCAAGCTGTACAAGTACAATAACGTACACTTTTCTGTATGTATATTTAATTTCAATAACTTTTTAATTAAATAAATATGTGGCCAGGCACGGTTACTCATGCCTGTAATCCCAGCACTTTGGGAAGTTGAGACAGAAGGAATGCTTGAGGCCAGAAGTTCGAGACCAGCCTGGACAACATAGTGAGACCCTGTCTTTAACAAAAAAGTTTAAAAATAGCTGGCTGGCGTGGCATGCGCCTGTAGTCTCAGCTACTCAGGAGGCTGAGATGGGAGAAGACCATATCTCTATATAAGTTAAAAAATATTTTTTAAAGTAAGTAAATATATACATAATGTTAGCGTATCGCTTCCTATCTGTAAAATGGGGGTGATATCATCCGTTTACAGCAAAGCTCTCCTGCCTGAGGACACCCAGAATTCCAAGGGAGAACACAGAATGCTGTCATCATTCAAGCCCAATGTCACGCACGTCCATGTCACATGATCTAAAAGATTTTTCCAAAAGAAGTATGGACATGACAATGTTTTCATTAGTGCTGTCTCAGTTTCGAAAGAGATTTGGCCCCTATTGTCAAAGCCTGAAATTTCAGCTGCAGAGCAAGAGGGGGAAGGGTCCCTGCAAACGTTTTTATGCATTTCTCGCTGAAACAAAAGACCAAAAATGGACTTTCCCCAAGAAGTGGTGGGAGGAGGGGCAGCCGGCACACATCGTCCCTGCACGGCCGCTCATTCCAGCCACCTACCATGCCTCCCGTAATGGAAACACCACATTTAAACAGGTGTCGTAACAGTAAAGGGGTCCCATAAATGGGAAACCCAGGAGGCCTTTCGGAGCTGGACAGCTGGTGCAAGAGGGAGGGTTACAGACCTAAGTGGTCCCCAGACTTCCGGAGTCTGCTATCCTTCACCTCACACACTCTTAAACGTCCATTTGCCTCCACGAGCACACACACACCACACACATTAAATCTCTCAACAGGAAATTTCTTCCATTCTTAAATGGTCTCGACTAAATAAAATACCTTTGACAGAGTATTCTGAGGCACTGGATTGTATTAAATGACAGGGGAAGAGGGAATGGGTTAGTTATTCTATACTAAACATTCTGCTCAGTCTAGCAGAGTCGCATGGACACTCCGGACTGCTTGGCAGAGGGACACGAAATGAGAAGGGGGAGGGGAATGCGGTGGCCTTGACAGACGCAGAATTAAGGGGAGGGTGAGAATCAGTGAATCCGAGCCACATAACCACCCAGGTGCTGTTAGCAATTGATGAGAGTGGATTTCATCGCATCCAGCTTGTGTGGCCTGTCATGGATCGAATCTCTCTGCTTCTCCAATTTTTCATCTGTAAAATGGGATAGCAGTACTCACCGTTTGAGGACTTCTTAAAGATAACATGTAAAGTATCAAAAAGGCCCAGTGCAAGCTGTGGTACACACCTGCAATAGCAGCTACTTGGGAGGCTGAGGCACAAGGATCACTTGAGCCTAGGAGTTCAAAACCAGTCTAGGCGGCCAGGCGCGGTGGCTCAAGCCTGTAATCCCAGCACTTTGGGAGGCCTAGACGGGCGGATCACGAGGTCAGGAGATCGAGACCATCCTGGCTGACACGGTGAAACCCCGTCTCTACTAAAAAAAAAAAAAAACTAGCCGGGCGAGGTGGCGGGCACCTGTAGTCCCAGCTACTCGGGAGGCTGAGGCAGGAGAATGGCGTGAACCCGGGAAGCAGAGCTTGCAGTGAGCTGAGATCCGGCCACTGCACTCCAGCCTGGGCGGCAGAGCAAGACTCCGTCTCAAAAAAAAAAAAAAAAAAAACCAGTCTAGGCAACATAGTGAAACCTCGTCTCAAAAAAAAATTAAAAAAAAAAAAAAAAAAAAATTGTAAGGCCTAGCACAAAGGAAAGGATCAATAAAAGGTAGCAAGTACAGGCCGAGCACAGTGGCTCATGCCTATAATCTCAGCACTTTGGGAGGCTGAGGCAGGTGGATTACTGGAGATCAGGAGTTCAAGATCAGCTTGGCCAACATGGTGAAACCTGTCTCTACTAAAAATACAAAATTAGCTGGGTGTCATGGCGTGCGCCTGTAATTCCAGCTACTCAGGAGGCTGAGGCAGGGGAATCACTTGAACCCAGGAGGTGGACGTTGCAGTGAGCTGAGATCACGCCATTGCACTCCAGCCTGGGCAAAAAGGGTGAAACTCCGTCTCAAAAAAAAAAAAAAAAAGGTAGTGAGTACAATGGTCATAGTCCTAAACACGACTTATAAAAGTATTTCATGTGGCCGGGCGAGGTGGCTCACACCTGTAATCCCAGCACTTCGGGAAGCTGAGGCAGGAGGCTCACTTAAGCCCAGGAGTTTGTGACCAGCCTAAGCAACATCTCTGCAGATGAGGCTCTCTTAATGTCCAGCCTGCTCACTTCTTAAACTTCTGGTCCATAAAATCAAAGACTCAAGACACTGGAAGCTAGAAAGGACCTCAGAAACAACGTCTCACAGATGAGGAATCCAAAGACAGTTGTTTATAGTTTTCTTTTGTTTGTTTTTTTTTGCTCTGAGGCATAGGAATGATTTCAGTGATAAGATAATGCTAGTGTTTTGTAAATGTTTGAAACAATTTTTAAAGTAATAAACACGAAAAGTAAAGTCTACCTGAAAGTAAGGAAATGGAGAAAGACAGAGATGGAGATACTGACTCAATTAACAGCAACAAAATAAAGTGAAATGATTAAGATTCCGTTGCTAGTTAGGCTATGGTGAGTCCAATATACTCATATACTGATAAATTCATATTTGGATATATACATCAACTGATGAAGACCAATCAAAATTTTTGGAAGGCAGTTTGGCAATTCAAATCAAGAGCTATTTTTTACAATGTCATATTTAATACATATTTAATACAGATCCTACATCTTGGAAATTTATCCTGAGAAAAATATATTAAAAAGCAAGCAAGCAAGCAATATATACTTAAAGAATGTCAGGGTGGGCATGGTGGCTCACGCCTTAATCCCAGCACTTTGGGAGGCTGAGGCGGGCAGATCACTTGAGGCTAGGAGTCTGAGGCTAGGTTGGGCAATATGGCAAAACCCCTTCTCTACAAAAAATACAAAAGTTAGCCGGGTATGGTGGTGCCTGCCTGTAGTCCCAGCCACCCGGGAGGCTGAGGTGGGAGGATCACTTGAGCCCCGGAGGTGGAGGCTGCAGTGAGCCAACATCACGCCACTGCACTCCAGCCTGGGCAATAGAGTGAGACCCTGTCTCAAAAAAAAGAAAAAAGAAAGAAAAGAAAAAGGTCAAAAAAGATTCTTAAAATAGTGATGAAAATAATACTATATAAATGTTCAATTACAGAATTAGTTAAGTAAATGATGAACTCACTGAAATGTATGACCATTATAAATGAGAAGTATGAGGATAAAGTGGCTACAATATACAGGCTGATGATGCAACATCACCTGAAAAGAAACAAAATACAAAGCTGTATCTATTTAAGAGTTACAATTATATAAAAAGTACATCCAAAATATGGATAAGAAAGAACAGAGAAAACCAAAAGCAACCAATGTGTTCCTATCCTAGGAATGTGGAAGAATGTCTCCTTTTAAATGCATTTTATTGTTCTTACAAAAATCGCGCAGTCAATAAAAATACATTTTAAACGAGTAAGCTGATCCATGTGCAGCGCAAAACCCCCTTTAGCAGCTACGCGTTTGCCCAACTGCCTAGAAAAATAGGTTGGGAAAGTCAAGCAAACGCCTGAACCCTTATCAGATCTCAATTAGCAATTTCCTCACTTTCCCTAAAACCAATGCCCTCACCCCTCCCTCTGTGGTCATGCGCCATGAAGATTAGCGTCAACCTTTGACCCAGCCACAGGCATTCAAGCCACACTCCTCCTATGAAAGTCTCCCTCTTTCTTCTGAAGGCTTAGTAATAGGTACAGCACTGTGGGATCATCTCACCTCCCAGTCAAAATGTTTTCTCCTTGAGATTAGGGAACTCAGCTTCTCTCTATTTCTACTTGCCCCTCAACCCTTACTACTCCCTCAAGGATAATCCATGATTTTCTACCCATAGGGTCAGTATCCACCTACAAATTCTTCTGCAACCATTTGCAGGTTAGGTCCTGGGCTGCTCAGTCCCTGTGACACTTTAAAAGACCCCAGGTTCTTGGTTGGGCATGGTAGCTCATGCCTGTAATCCCAGCACTTTGGGAGACCGGGGGGGGGGGGGGGGCAGATCACTTGAGGTCAGGAGTTCGAGACCAGCCTGGTCAACATGGCAAAACTCTGTCTCTACTAAAAATACAAAAAGTAGCCAGAATGGTGGTGCATACCTGTAGTCCCAGCTACTCAGGAGCCTGAGGCAGAAGAATCTCTCAAATCTGGGAGGTGGGGGGATGCAGTGAGCTGAGATTGCACCACTGAACTCCAGCCTGGGTGACAGAGCAAGACTCCATCTCAAAAAAAAAAAAAAAAAAAAAATGCAGGTCCAAAAGGGTTCACCTTGGAATCAAAGGTATATCGGTGCGATGCTTTTCTTGGTTTTCTGGTTTCTGTTTATCTGCTGGTTCCAAACTGCTTGCCTATGCCGCTTCCCCCTCAGAGTACACACCACCTCATTTTGCCTCTTCGTATACAACAGTTTCACCCTGGCTGGAAACCGCTCATCAGCAACTAAGAGAAACTTTCTTCTCCAATAGGCCCATAGGGAAGTTGCTCCCTCTGATCTCTCCTGAGTAAAACTCCCTTTTAACTTTGGGCTTTGCACCCCACAGCCGCCACCATTCCGAGCTCACACTCTTGGCAATGCCCTGTGCATCGTGCATACGTACAGACCGCTGAGTTACAAATCGGGGCAAGTTTATCCAAACACAGGCCAGGCTCCTCCACAGCAGTCCCGTGGGCGATGCATCTGGCTGAGACTTCGCCATCTAAGAGGTTTGCAGTCTAGCAAGCATCCACAGAGACCCAAGCCGGGCTCCAACAGCACACAGAAAAGAGTCATGAAACATTATGATGATTCAGAAGGGAAGGGACGACTTCAATCATGGAGGAAGCAGAACATCGAGGAAAACGGTAAGAAGATGGCTGATTTCAACCAGACCTAGAAGAGGAGGTAGATTTTGACATGCAGAAATAGGAATGTCCCAGATCTGGAAACAGTGTGAGCAGAAGAATAAGAAAACAGGATATATCCCAGAGGAGAAGTAACTCCTGTTTCACTGGCTCAAAGGATTTGAACAAGGAGTCCTGTCAGACAAGACTGAAAAACAAGGTCTGGACCGGAGGGCTAGCCATGGCCATTGAAAGTTTAAAACACAAGGTGGCATGTCAGAGCTAAGCTTTCAGAAAATCAAGCTTCTTAGCACTGAGGACATATCCATATAACAAGTCCTTAAACAATTTAAATAGGCAGCCTAAGGCCCGGCACTTACAGTGTCTCACACCTGTAATTCCAGGACTTTGGGAGGCCAAGGGGGGGCAGATCGTTTGAGTTCAGGAGTTCAAGACCTACCTGGTGAAAACAGCGAAACCCCATCTCTACTAAAAATACAAAAAGTAGCTGGGTGTAGTGGCAGGCACCTGTAATCCCAGCTACTCAGGAGGTTGAGGCAGGAGAATCACTTGAACCTGGCAGGTGGAGGTTGCAGTGCCAAGATCGCATCACTAGGGCCGGGCGCGGTGGCTCAAGCCTGTAATCCCAGCACTTTGGGAGGCCGAGACGGGTGGATCACGAGGTCAGGAGATCGAGACCATCCTGGCTAACATGGTGAAACCCCGCCTCTACTAAAAAATACAAAAAACTAGCCGGGCGAAGTGGCGGGCGCCTGTGGTCCCAGCTACTTGGGAGGCTGAGGCAGGAGAATGGCGTAAACCCGGGAGGCGGAGCTTGCAGTGAGCTGAGATCCGGCCACTGCACTCCAGCCTGGGCGACAGAGCCAGACTCAGTCTCAAAAAAAAAAAAAAAAAAAAAAAAGATCGCATCACTGCACTACAGCCAGGGCGACAGAAAGAGACGGTCTCAAAAAATAAATAAATATATATAAATAAATAAATAAATTTAAAAATAGGCCAGGTACGGTGGCTCACACCTGTAATCCCAGCACTTTGGGAGGCCCAGGCAGGCAGATCACATGAGGTCAGGAGTTCAAGAGCAGCCTGGCCAACATGCGAAACTGAAACCCCATCCCTACACAAATACAAAAATTAGCCGGGCACAATGGTGGGCACCTGTAATCCCAGCTACTCAGGAGGCTGAGGCAGGAGAATCACTTGAACCCAGGTGGCGAAGGTTGTAGTGAGCTGAGATTGCACCACTGCACTCCAGCCTGGGTAACAGAGCAAGACTCTGTCTCAAAATAAATAAATAAATAAACAAACAAACAGGCAGTCTAACAGAGCAGCTGGGCATGGTTATGGGTTGAACTGTGACCCTAAAAAAAGGATATGTCAAAATCCTAATCCCTGGTACCTGTGAATGTGAGCTTCCTTGGAAACCGGTTCTTTGCAGATGTAATCAAGTTAAGAAGAGGTCACACTGAACTAGGCTGGGCCCTACAGCCAATAGCTGATAACCTTATAAGGGAAAGGGGGAGATGTGGAAACAGACACACACACACACACACACACACACACACGTGGAAACAGACACACACACACACACACACACACACAGAATGCAGCCAGTGAAGGAGTCAGAGATTGGAGTGATAAGGACGAGGCAAGAAAAGAGTTTTCCACAGGGCCTCCAGAGGGGGTGTGGCCCTGTTGACACCTTGATTTCAGACTTCTAGCCTCCAGTGCTGTGAAAGAATAAACTTCTGTTGTCTTAAGTCACCAGACTGAGGTACCTTGTTACAGTGAGGAAACTAACACAGACATGAATTAAATGTCTTGGAAATCATCAATGCTCTGGGACATTCAGAGAAGATGGGATCATTCATGAACCAGAAGGCAATCCTAGAGAAAAGCTGAGGTCATGAGACACAACCATGATTGGGACTGTGGGTATATGACTAGTGTCTAAGGAGAAAGGGGAAAAAAGGGGAGGCACTCAACCCTCCAAGGTCAACAATGTTCTGATGACTGAGGGTCTTGGTTCAGTCTCAGCCTGAAAGGATCCATTAATAGTGCTAATCCTTCCATTGAGATTGAATCACTGGGCTCCTCTGTGGCCCCCACTGGCTTTCTCATCTTTGTTCACTCTGACAGAGCCCACATATTCTTTATTCTTCCCAAGGTCCTTGTTGTTGAGAGGAGCACTTTGCGATTAATCTCCATGTGTAAAGTGGATTACAAAACAAGAAAATATGACTTTGGGGGGCTTAAGTGTCCACTAGTCACACCCACTCAAAGATGAAGGTGCATATTCACAATGCGATTTTTCCGATTATACAAGTAACTCCTACTCATTGCAAAATCTTTCAAAGTTAGAAAAAATCATACAGAAGAAAGTAAGTTGCTTTTATATAGGAAGAGAAAAATATTTTTAATTTATTTAAAAAAAATTTTTTTTAATAAAAGAAAATAACAACCACCCTTAATCTCAACACTAAAGAATATTTATAATGGGTATTCTGGCACACTTTATGTAATGAAAAGAAGTATTTGTAATTAAACAAAAAAAAATGTGATGGAATTTTCCAGAAGAATCACCCAGGTAGAAGGGAAAAAAAAAATGTTAAAAAAGAAACCAGAGGCCAGGCTCAGTGGCTCACACCTGTAATCTCAGCACTTTGGGAGGCCCAGGCAGGCAGATCACGAAGTCAGGAGATCGAGACCAGCCTGGTCAACATGGCAAAACCCCATGTCTACTAAAAATACAAAAATGAGCCAGGCATGGTGGCACACGCCTGTAATCCCAGCTACTCAGGAGGCTGAGGCAGGAGAACCACTTGAACCTGGGAGGCAGACATTGCAGGGAGCCGAGATCACATTGCAGCCTGGGTGACAGGGCAAGAGGAAGGAAGAAAGGGAGGGAGGGAGGAAGGAAGGAAGGAAGGAAAGGAAGGAAGGAAGAAAGGGAGAGAAGGAAGGAACCAGAGCATGCCTGAGAAAAATGGAGAAGGGTGGGCCCATGTAATCAAAGGCTATTAACCATTTTAACATTGCTAGAGGTCAGAAATATTTTATTCCTGGCAAAGGAGAAAGAAAATTCAAGGATATGCATGTCACAGCATCTACAGTGAGAGTAAAAACGATCAAACCTGACTCCCCTCTGCTCCAGAATTCCACAAAGTAACTTGTTGAAGCTTGAAAAACCTTGAGAGTTTTCAAGTTTTTCCCAAATTAAAGTTCTCTAGCAACCGTAATGCAGCAACCAAGACCATGTCTTATTCCCTTGAAACCAGTTTCCCCAAAGCCCTCTCACTTGTCTCAGCTGTCTCGGCTGCGGGACTGTGCCCCAAAATAGTGGGGCTGGCTCCTATGTTGTAATAAAGATAAGGTCCAGGCACTCCAGCGTAGTAGTTGCTAGTTGCTAGGAGACTCATAAAGTCACTTTTCCTGACTTGGATGACATTCAGAACTGCTGTATCACAGGCTGAGAAGACATGGATTACCACAATTAAAATTCAGAGTCTGTCCAAAAGGAACAATTTTAGCCCTTCCCACTCTAATAAGCTACATTAACTAGTCCTGTTTTAAAGAATGGGCAGTTAACTGGGATCTCTAAAGTCTTTGGCATGAAGACTCCAGGTTCCTCATGCTAACCAGCAACTTTTTATAAACGAAGTATATCTGGTTTTGACCCCATCTTCCAAGAAAGAGACAGTCATTCGGGTATTCCTACTTGAAGTGCACTGAAATTGTCGCAACAGACTCCCACAAACCTTTAAGATAATTCCGTTTGATACAATTGGTGAGGTTTCACAGGGCCAAGGTTGCAGACAGATCCAACCCTCAAAATTAAAGCAATTAGCTGTCCGTCAGGAGGGGGAAAAAACTACAGGGTGAGTATTTTCAATCTACTGTAACGAATTCTATTGTTAAACTGTTTAGTTAACTAAGGACCACAGTTACAAGGTTTTCATTTTTATAATTACAATGAAATGTTAAAGTTCAATTGATATAACTGTGGGACTGAAATTGTAACTTCTAATCATAGAGATTTCAAGATGAGATAATTATTTGAACATTCATACATCTTTTCTGAAATGTCGTCGTAGACCATGCAACACACTCGGAACGTTTTCTGAAAATATTTTCATTTTATTTTTATTTTTTTTTTTTTTTTGAGACGGAGTCTCGCTCTGTAGCCCAGGCTGGAGTGCAGTGGCCGGATCTCAGCTCACTGCAAGCTCCGCCTCCCGGGTTTACGCCATTCTCCTGCCTCAGCCTTCCCGAGTAGCTGGGACTACAAGCGCCCGCCACCGCGCCCGGCTAGTTTTTTGTATTTTTTAGTAGAGACGGGGTTTCACCATGTTAGCCAGGATGGTCTCGATCTCCTGACCTCGTGATCCGCCCGTCTCAGCCTCCCAAAGTGCTGGGATTACAGGCTTGAGCCACCGCGCCCGGCCTGAAAATATTTTCAATGCTCGATAAAACAGCTTAAGAGGAGTGATTTCGTAATAATCACTCAGCAATACATTCACCATAACAGATTTGAGGGTTAAGGATGAGCTTTGCATGACACAGTTATTAGCAATATCCAGAAGACATTAATTGAAAGACTTGCTCAAGCACAGAAAAGCCCAAAACACCTGAAATCATTATCTAGCTTTTAAGAACTTTCTATTGTATAAAAGATATACTTTCTTAATTTAATTCCAGCTAAAATAATAACCAAAAGTTGATGCCTCAAGATAGCTCAGTTCCAAATATCTAGAAAGTACAAGATTCTTTCCTAAGAAATTTAAACATGCGATCTTGAATAGTATTTGTTATTTGTGTCTTTTTTTTTTTTTTTTTTTTTTTCTGAGGCAGAGTACTGCTGTGTCACCCAGGCTGGAGTACAGTGGCGAGATCTCAGCTCACTGCAACCTCTGCCTCCTGGGTTCAAGTGATTCTCATGCGCCTCAGCCTCCTCAACAGCTGGGATTGTAGGTGTGTGCCACCACACCCAGCCAATTTTTGTATTTTCAGTAGGGACGGGTTTCGCCATGTTGGCCAGGCTGGTCTCAAACTCCTGACCTCAAATGATCCGCCCACCTCAACCTCTAAAAGTGTTGGGACTACAGGCGCGAGCCACCGCGCCAGGCCACTTGTGTCTTTTAAATGTAGGGTTTCTCAACCTCATCCTTTTGTTTTGTTTTGTTTTGAGACAAGAGCCTTGCTCTGTCACTCAGGCTAGAGTGCAATGGCACGATCTCAGTTGAGAACCTCTGTATTAATAAGACACAACAAAAACTACCACCCAGCAAAAGTTTAACACCCAAAAGCTGATACCAAAGGTAGTTCACTTCCAAATCTCATTGCAAATATTTCCTTCAAGAAGCTCTGATAAATAAAGTAACTGAATGATTCAGAGTTTTTTAAGTAAACAAAGTTTTGCTTTTTTTTTTTTTTAGACGGAGTCTCGCTTTGTCGCCCAGGCTGGAGTGCAGTGGCTGGATCTCTGCTCACTGCAAGCTCCGCCTCCCGGGTTCACACCATTCTCCTGCCTCAGCCTCCTGAGTAGCTGGGACTACAGGCGCCCGCCACCTCACCCAGCTACTTTTTGTATTTTTTAGTAGAGACAGGGTTTCACCATGTCAGCCAGGATGGTCTCGATCTCCCGACCTCGTGATCCGCCCGTCTCGGCCTCCCAAAGTGCTGGGATTACAGGCTTGAGCCACCGCGCCCGGCCAAGTTTTGCTTTTTTAAGTGTGAAATTGGTGTTTTAAAACAAAATGTTTCCTGTGTTCCTTTTCTTGATCTATAACTTAATTAGTCATGCCAGAAGTGTAGAAAAGGAAATGTAAATTAGCATACCACCTACACACATAGTGAAAAGTATTGGCAGAATCATGACTAAGTAAACATTTTTATTGGTTTTCAGCTTTTAAAAATAAATATGCATAGGGTATCATCAAGAAAATTAAATGACGGCCGGGCGCGGTGGCTCAAGCCTGTGATCCCAGCACTTTGGGAGGCCAAGATGGGTGGATCACGAGGTCAGGAGATCGAGACCATCCTGGCTAACATGGTGAAACCCCGTCTCTACTAAAAAAATACAAAAAACTAGCTGGGCGTGGTGGTGGGCGCCTGTAGTCCCAGCTACTCGGGAGGCTGAGGCAGGAGAATGGCGTGAACCCGGGAGGCGGAGCTTGCAGTGAGCTGAGATCCAGCCACTGCACTCCAGCCTGGGTGACAGAGTGAGACTCTGTCTCAAAAAAAAAAAAAAAAAAAAAAAAATTAAATGACAACCCACAGAATGGAGAAAATGTTTGCAAATCATATATTTGATAAGGGACTTATAACTAGAATAAAGAATTCTTATAACTTACTAATAAAAAACAAAAAAAAATAAAAATGAGCAACATCTCTGAAGATACATTTCTTCAAAGAAAATATACGATTAGCCTACAAGCACATGAAACGATGTTTTGTTCAATGACATTATTTATTGGAGAAAGGCAAATCAAAACCACCATGAGGAGATTATCCAATAGGATGGCTATAATCAAAAAGACAAACAATAACAAGTGTTGGCAAAGATGTAGGAAAATTGGACTCCTTATACACTGCTGGTGGGATGTAAAATGGTGCACCCACTTTGGGTAATAATCTCGTAGTTCCTCAATGCGTTAAACATAGAATTACGTATGACATAGCAACTCCGTTCTTAGGTTTACATCCAAAATAATATTTTTTTAAAAGGCCGGGTGTGGTGGCTCATGCCTGTAATCCCAGCATTTTGGGAGGCCAAGGTGGGTAGATCACCTGAGGTCACGAGTTCAAGACCAGCCTGGCCAACATGGTGAAACCCTGTCTCTACTAAAAACACAAAACTTGGCCGGGCGCGGTGGCTCAAGCCTGTAATCCCAGCACTTTGGGAGGCCTAGACGAGCGGATCACAAGGTCAGGAGATCAAGACCATCCTGGCTAACACGGTGAAACCCCGTCTCTACTAAAAAATAAAAATTAAAAAAAACTAGCCGGGCGAGGTGGCAGGCGCCTGTAGTCCCAGCTACTCAGGAGGCTGAGGCAGGAGAATGGCGTAAACCCGGGAGGCGGAGCTTGCAGTGAGCTGAGATCCGGCCACTGCACTCCAGCCTGGGCAACAGAGCAAGACTCTGTCTCAAAAAAAAAAAAAAAAAAAAAACACACAAAATTTAGCCAGGCATGGTGGCATGCATCTGTGGTCTCACCTACTCAGGAGGCAGAGGCAGGAGAATCGCTTGAACCTGGGAGGTGGAGGCTGCAGTGAGCCGAGACCATGCCTCTGCACTCCAGCCTGGGCAACAGAGCAAGATTCCGTCTCAAAAGAAAAAAAAAAAAAAGTTAAAAAAAAAAAGATATTCAAACAAATACTTGTGCCATATTCATTCACAACAGTAACTATGCACAATGGCCAAAAGGTGGAAATAACCCAATGTCCATCAACTGATACACGACTAAACAAAATGTAGTGTACTTATACAATGGAATATTAGTCAACCAGAAAAAGGAGCGAAGTACTGATACATGTTACACTATAGATGAACCTTGAAAACATGACACTAAATGAAAGAAGTCAGTCACAAAAGACCACATATTATAGGATTCTATTTCTCGGTAATGTCCAGACTAAGCAAATCCACAGCAACAGAAAGTAGATCAGTGGTAGCAAAGTGCTGGGAGGAACAGTAGAGAAAAGAAGTGACTGTCAGTGGGTACAGGGTTTCTTTTGGGGTGAAGAAAGCGTCCTAAAATCGACTGTGGTGATGGTTGTACAACTCTGTAAATATATCAAAAACCACTGAAATGTCTACTTTAAAAACAGGTGGAAGTGTAGCTTAATAACACTGTTGTAAAAATAAAAACAATCTATAGAGAAAACCTAGAAGATTTAATCATGATTACAGAAATACAATGTACCAACACATTACCACTCCTGACTGCTGACGGAGCTGGGGGTAGAGCCAGGAATAAAGTTAAGGAGAAAAAGAGAAGATCAGGACATTCATTTCTAATTTCACAAGGGCAAAGTTACCGTCACTGGCTGATGGAACTAAATTAAAGGTCTATGTCAGTAATACAAAGACTGAAGAATAATCAATTTAAGAACCATAATGCCAGGCGCGGTGGCTCATGCCTGTAATCCCAGCACTTTGGGAGGCCTGGAGGAGGGTGGATCATGAAGTCAGGAGTTCAAAACCAGCCTGGCCAACATGGTGAAACCCATCTCTACTAAAAATACAAAAAAAAATTACCCAGGCTAATTTCTAGCCTGTAAATATGGCTAATGTAAATGGTGGCAGGCACCTGTAATCCCAGCTACTCAGGAGGCTGAGGCAGAAGAATTGCTTGAACCTGGGAGGCCGAGGTGATCTTGCAGTGAGCCAAGATCGCGCCACTGTACTCCAGCCTGGGCAACAGAGTGAGACTCTACCTCAAAAAAAAAAAAAAACAAGAATAAAAGAAAAAGAACCATAAAAAAACAAACGCCATAGCTCACACCTGTAACCTGTAATCCAGAACTTTGGGAGGCTGAGGCAAGAGGATCGCTTGAGTCCAGGAGTTCACGACCAGCCTGAGTGCTATAGCAGAACCCCTATCTCTATAGCAAAAAATTAAAAAATTAGCCGGCCATAGTGGGATGCATCTGTAGTCCCAGCTACTCCAAAGGCTGAGGAGGGAGGATCGCTTGAGCCTGGGTGCTTGAGGCTGGAGTGAGCCGTGATTGCACCACTGAACTCCAGTCTAGGCAGTAGAGCGAGACCCTACCTCAAAGAAAAGAAAAAAAGAACCATAAATATAATTATCAAAAATGTGGAGAAGGAAGGAGGTAGGTGACATGCAATTGTCACTCATCATAACGGGAAGCTGAGAATTAAATCATATATTCATATTATTTAGAGATATAATCATTAGAAGCACTAAAAACAAAAATCTACAAATGTAATTGTTTCTGGAGAATATCAGGCTGGATGGGAATAAAACAGGACCAGAGCAGAAGGCTGTTACAATACCTTTCAATAGAAGTGCATCTGTTCTGAGTCTCTTAATGCTATATGGAATTATTACTCTGTCTTTTTTTTTTTTTTTTTTTTTTTTTTGAGACAGAGGCTCACTCTGTCACCCCGGCTGGAGTACAGTGGCATGATCTCGGCTCACTGCAACCTCTGCCTCCCAGGTTCAAGCAATTCTCCTGCCTTAGCCCTCCTGAGTAGCTGGGATTACAGGCGTGCACCACCACACCCAAATAAAAACTAAAAATTTTTTATTTTTAGTAGAGACGGCGCCCAGCCTGCACACTGTTTTCAGAATCAAATTCACCTCTGCATTACTTGAGTCAAAGTATCTGCATGAAATAAGAATACAATTTATGTCAGAAAAAATATTAAACTAGATCATTATTACTGAGTAAAACTGTGAATTAAGTGTGATTTAAGCAAAACCAACTCAAGTTTGATAGACAAAAGCTGAGTCCCTACTACAAAAGTAGCTAAGAGATAAAGGTTGGATCCTTAAGAGAACGAGAAACCTCCACCAGGCGCGGTGGCTCACACCTGTAATCCCAGCACTTTGGGAGGCCGAGGCAGGCAATCACCTGAGGTCAGGAGTTTGAGACCAGCCTGGCCAACACGGTGAAACCCTGCCTCTCCTAAAAATACAGAAATCAGCCAGGCGTGGTGGCGGGCGCCTGTACAGCTACTAGGGAGGCTGAGGCACAAGAATTGCTTGAACCTGGGAGACGGAGGTTGCAGTGAGCCGAGACTGTGCCATTGCACTCCAGCCTGGGTGACGAGAGTAAGACTCCATCTCCAAAAAAATAAGAACAAGAAACCTGTAGAAAGTCCCTACCATACCACATGTAGGGTAGACAGTAAGAATCACCATAAAAAGGTCAAAACTCTGCCATGGCAAAACTGAGCATTCCAATGCCTTTAATAACTTTGGGATCCAAAGAAAATTTTAGGTGAAAGGAAGTGCACATGGCACCCCCTTCATCTCTCCACCAACCAGCACAGCCGACCCCAGTTAGAACACACTTTGAAACCAAAAGGCAGATGCTACTAATCACCAGTACAAAGCAGAATTTGCCATCAGAACAGTACTAGATAGAGTTATTTAAAACATACTCAGAGTTACAGCTGGGACACTTGGGACACAGGATTCTGAGAGACCAAAGTGGGTCATTTTTGAGCATGTCAGGTGGTAGAATTAATAATGACACCAGGCAACAGGTAAAAAGGAGGAGTGTCCTGGGGTACCGCAGGGAGCTTGGCGCCTTAGCAGTATGGAAATGCACCCCTGTGGTTATCAGAACCCAGGGAGCCTACATTATGCTAAAGAACTCGCCCTCCAAATTATCACTCTCCAAAGATATCCTATGTCCCGTGAGGAGATAGAGATGCACATTCTGCAAGAAGAAAAGAACTTACACTTTACTCCAGTTGGTTGGGTGAGGCTGATGTTAAGTTTCAAATAAAACAAAACCCACATAAGATCATGGCAAGAATACGCCCCGTGGTTCGGAGCCTCTGAAAACACTGCCCAAAGAGTGAGTGGGAACAAGCTCAGGAGACCCTCCTGGACTTTCCTGCAAGAAATTATCATTTGCTTGGAACGCGGCCACCCAGCCCAGGTGATGGCCAAAAGAGGTTTGGGTTGATAGAGATCTTGTCCCCAGGATCTGAAGAAGCCCTGGAAGATGAGGCTATGGGCTGCAAAATCTTTCCCAACACACACTGGAGGCCTCCAACAAGGCTGGGAGGAGAGGGTTCGCAGAGCAGACCCTCACCCCCACCCCAAGGCCCCTCAGACTCAACAAGCAGATGTCACTATTGCCACGATCCCACCTTCCCTCCCGAGCAAGCAATGGGTAGCAAATCCGGTTCACCCCATTTCCATGGTCCTGACATCCCCACTTCCCCCAGCAGAGAGGATTCCAAGACCCACTCTTCATTCTGACCTCCCACTGCCCTCAGATGATGTGGTGGCTTTCTGGGGCTCATTATTCCCCCTGCAGAGTGGGCAGAGGAAACCAAGAGCAGGAACTAGGATGGATGGATTGGTCTACGTTTACAAGGTTGGCAGCTCTCAGGCAAGGTGGGAGGGACAGTGGAAGGGAGGCAGGAGAGCGCTTCTTGGGAAACAGGCTTTGTAAAGGCAGGATTTTTTGGCAGGATATCCTGTCTTGCTCATGGTCACAGAGAAGCATGTTTTGGGTCTTTTAAGGAAAAGCAACTGAATCCTCATAGCCCAATCTCCAATCAGCTTCTCCACCCATTCCAAGCCTGGACCCTCAGCCCCGCTGCCTCCCAATTAGACCTTTTTCCCAGCACAATTGCATTAGAATCCTTTGCTCTTGGCCGGGCGCGGTGGCTCACACCTGTAATCCCAGCACTTTGGGAGGCCGAGACCGGCGGATCACGAGGTCAGGAGATCGAGACCATCCTGGCTAACCCGGTGAAACCCCGTCTCTACTAAAAATACAAAAAATTAGCCGGGCATGGTGGCGGGCGCCTGTAGTCCCAGCTACTCGGGAGGCTGTGGCAGGAGAATGGCGTGAACCCGGGAGGCAGAGCTTGCAGTGAGCCCAGATCGTGCCACCGCACTCCAGCCTGGACGACTGAGCAAGACTCCATCTCAAAAAAAGAAGAAAAAAAAAAAAAGAATCCTTTGCTCTTTAATAAAATCATACTCTAGTGGGGCAGAAGCTGGAATAAATAATACAGGTGTTATTTTTTTTAAAACCAAAGACACTTCCCCCTCTCTTTCATCTTTCTTTCATGTATTCAAAGTGGTCCCAAACAGGAAATATCCATATTATACTTCGGTTTTGCTAGGTTCTAAAAGGCTAGGATGCCCCCGCTCCAACTACACCCAAGTCTTCCTTTATAGAAAGAAATACTTGGTGACAGGACTAAGCCTCAAAGGGCCCTGGACCCATTCTGAAACTGAGATTGTGCTCAGCTGAAAGAAACTTCCTCCCCCAGAGTTCTTCGATGAATCATCACTCTTTGTTTAACATCCTCTGAAAGCAGACAATTGATCAGCTCTCAGATCATTGCCTGCGTGGTACCCCCACCCCCTCCATCTCTGCAATCGTTTCAGTGAGCTGAGACCCCACTCCAGAGCTCTGCGGTAGGATGCAAAGTCTCCCAGCTCTGCCTCAGCCCAGGGGGAGAACCTCTTCACCTAGTGAAAGAGCTTCAAGGTCTTCTAGAAGAATCTCACACCAGCACTGGAGGAATCTCTGCGGCTTCCCATGCCCACAGTCTAGGCCCGTATGAATTTCTTAATGAGGTCCCTGGAGACCACAGGAACAGGGAAGGTCTTATGCTGGAGGGTGTGGAGGATGGTGCCAGAGGTTGGGAAGGGAATGGAAGGGAAAAACTCCACCTAACTATTAATATCGTGTACCCTTTTACACTAGAGCATTGTTTTATTTTAAAAAACACTATGTTCTCTGCTGAGTACTGCTTTATTTCTGAATGTCTCTTTTCTTGTTTTTTTAATAAGTGATTTGGCCGACAATGATGATGAGAGAGAATTTGTTTTTTTGTTTTTTTTTTTAACACAGGAGTTATAGCGTATATAAAATGGAGTATTTAGAGATGAAAAGCCCTGAAGTTTAGAATTGGGAAAAACAGAAACGTTTACTAGAGCCCTGCTAATCTGATTTTTCTGGTCCTGAATTGAGGAAAAAATAAAAAAACAGAGAGATACCCTTAGAAACATACCTTCTACCTATTTGCTTAATTTAGAAAGAAAATGTACATGGAAATATACATGTGTGTATAGAATATATACACACACACATCCCCAGTGAAAGTGTGTTTTTGATACGGAAGACCAAATGACTGGAGATCGTAAAACGAGGTTCTTTCTTAACCACAAGCCTGAGTCCGCGGTGTTCAGCACCTTCATGGGAATCTGTACCTGGCCCAGAGGAACGGAATTCTCTTCCTGGCTGCTCACTCCCACTCCTCTGCCCTTGACAAACAGGCAGAAGCCCCTCTCCCGGCCCTGATTTCTAGGCAAGGCTTTGATGGGACTCTCGTGTTCTCACTTGCCTTTCTCATTTGGAAAAACCGGAGGCTTCTACCGCACATCTATGACAGGTTGTCTCACAAAACATGTTTCTCCTTTAGACAATACGATCCTTGCAGAAATCGCAGAAGTGTCAACACATGCACCTAGTAGGCCCTCAGCAGACTCTTCCAAGGAATTCCCGCTCGGGCTCCAGAATGCCTGGGGTTCAGAGGGCACACCAGAACTGCAGGAATCTGGCGGGAAGGAGACAGGCCCAACGCTTTTCCTTTCTGGTTTAGAGGGGGAGGGGAGGGGAGAGGAGCAAGGAGAGAGAACTGCAAAGGGAAAGGAGAGGAAGTCTTTGTCCGGGCTCTTTGGACGAGCATTAGAGTAGAGTTAAATTGTCAGCTAATGAGATTCCCTAACCACGTGCTCCCTTTTAAGTCTAGGCCCCCAACTGATTTGATCCCCACACAAGGGGGGGGGGGGGGAGAGGCCTTCAGCATCCCTAAGGGCGCGAGAATTCCTAGAACAAGTACAAGAAGGATGGGAATCATTTCTGAGAGCTCAACTTTAAATAGGTTATCATATTTATTAATTGATATATAGCAATAATGCTACTGGCCACGTTCCACATCAACAGCTGAATATGGGGTTCACGGGAGTCAAATTGCACTCAGGGTAACTGAGGCAGGCCCAGGGGAACAGAAGAGACAGAGCGCAATCCTGAGGGCTTCTCCAACCACTGGATAGCCTCCAAGTCGAGTTTATGTTTGTTTGTTTGCTTGTTTTGGCTGGCAAAGGCCCCTGGGGCCTACATTCAAAGAATGTGTTTTTGGACCCAATAATTTATTCCAACAAGCAAAAGGGTGTTAAAACAGGAAGTTTTTTTTTTTTTTTCCAATAAAATTTTAGTCTGTCGTTAAGCCTGAGATCATCTTTTTAAACTATTTATCTGATTCTGGACTGTTATTATTTTGCTTTGTTTATTTCCACACGAAACTGATTTCTCTTTTTGCCTAAAGAAAAGTAGCAGTGCAGAGCTAGTGGAGGAAAAACAAGTCAAAACACATTCACATTTTGAAGATATTCAGTGAAATTGATTCTCTTCTTCTACCTTCCCTGCTTAGTCAACAGCCTCTTCCTTAAGTTTTATTTCTCCCCTATTCAAAGATAATTACTTAGCAACGTCGACGTTTACCACGCAAAGGCTTCCACCCTCCCCAGCCCGGCTTTTTACCTTGAGATACAAAAGAGCATATGCTGGAAACCAGCAATTTACCAAACTTCTTCAGCTACAAGGCACAGCTTAAATTTCATCTCTCCTAGAAAGTGCTCCCTCCCAGCCTCCAGACATCTTTTTGTTCAAACCTCCCTCCTTCCTGGACTTAATCACTTTCCACAGCAGTCATTGGTTCACTGGCAACCGCCTTCCACCTGGAAGGGTTTTTCCTTCTCCAAACCCAGGTCTGGGTCCCAGCAGAGTCTTGAAGAAGAAAGAAGAAACGACTAAAACCTAATGGAAATTCAAACACATTTTTAAAAGGGCTGTAAGCGATTAGATAAGTCTAATTAAACCTAAGGCCAAGTAAAACAAGTCCTGTTCGAGCTGAGAACAGCAGTCCTTCATGCCTTTTATAATAAAAAGAAATCGGGGTTAGGGGAGTGAAGAATGCAGAAAAGGAAAGAGACAAGGGGTCATCCTCTATTACAGATTTCCTCTAACACAGAATAACATCAACAGGACTCCAGTGTTTCATACGTGGCTGTCACTGTGCTATGAGGTTAATCTGTATGGTCATTTAAGCCCCGCCCCCCTGGAGACTACTCCTTATCCCCACTTTACAGATGCGCAAACTGAGACGAAGGAAGATAGAGTAGTTCGGCCGGGATCACCCAGCTTGTGAGTGACACCGGGCAGGTACTGGAACCCGGGTTTGTTTGACCTCAGCGCACAGGCTCTCAACCTCTGCTCCAACTCAAAGTATGCGCCAAGTCAGCGTGCATGGGTAACCCGATCCGGACGGCTCTGGCTCGGGATGCGGCACAGCTGTCCCGCGGGGCCGCGCGGGTGTTACCGAGGCAGGCACAGGCTGCACAGTGTCCCCAAGGGCTCGCGCGCGTCCTTCAAGACCTGCCAGCGCGCGGGAAAAGGCAGGCTCCGAGTCAACCTGGGCTGACCCGGGGGCTAGACCAGAAGATGCGACTGGAACCGGGTGAGCGTGGCCGAGTCGGCGCCCGGAGGGCCGCCAGCCTGGGCCCAAGGCTGGGACACGGGCGCCCCCGGGTGCAGGGGACCTAGAGGCGCCGTGCGCGGCGGGGGCTGGGCGCGAAGGCGCCGAGACGGCATCTTTCCCCTGCAGCATCCCGCCCCGCGGCCGGGGGGAGGGGGCGTCACCTGACAGCGCGCACCAACTTCTCCAGGTTCGGAGGGGGCAGGCGGCAGCCGCTGGGGCTGGGGGCGCACGGCACGCTGCTCTCGCCCAATGGCGAGGTCTGTAAACAAAAGCGGGCCCCACGCGGGTCGCCAGCCGGGTGGCGAGGGGCGCGGCGCAGCAGCATCGCAGCGGCAGAGCTGGTGAGAGGGCGAGGCGGGGACGGGATCGGGCGCGGGGACCCAGGGCACGGCCCCCGGGACCCGGCTGCCCGGATGAGGCATTGTCTGCACACCCGCAGGATTCCGCTTTAAATGCCCCCCTCCGGGGGTTCGTCGCGGGTCCCAGCTCCGTGCGCCGGCCCCCAGGCTCTCCGCCCCGTGAGCCCGGCCCCGAGCGCGGCACGGATCGCCAAGGTGAGCGCCCAAGAAGCGTCGCCGTAAAGCCAGGCCCGGAGGTGCCTAAGTCAGGGACCAAGACGCAAACATAGACACAGGGACGCACACGCACGCCCTCCCCGAAGTTGACAAAAATCAGCCGATAAAATACAAAGTGCCGCGGCCGCCGCAGGTCAGCGCTGACCTCCTGCTGCCGAGAGGACCGAATGCCGACGTCCGGACGCTGTCATTTCCATCCGGCGCCGGGCACCTGGGCTGCACTGTCTCGTCTCCCTCCTTCGCGCGAGGGATGCCTCCTCCTGCCTCCCCTCCCCGGATCTCCCCACCTCCCAAGTGTGTGAACACGAAAACAATACGTGGAAAGCCCGATCGGGGGGAGCTAGGACCCGCCGGGAGCCCCAGTGTGCGGGAGATGGGGGTCAGAACGTGCCCGGCACGGGCACCGAGGCTCTGGGCATCCTCGCCGCCGTCCGCCGGGGCGGCTCCGGCCGGACGCCCGCGCCCCCCAGGCCCGCGGTACTCACCCGCGACGGTCGTCCGGGATCTCCGCGACGGGGCCGGGCACGATGCGGGGCCGCCGGGCCCCTGGGGCTGCGGGCGCCAAGGCGTTCGCGGAGCTGCAGAGCTGCGCGCCCGACGGCGGCGGCGCTGCTCTGCCGGCCAGGCTCGAACCCGCTCGCGGTCTGCCAATGGGAGCTGTCAGGGCGCCTCCGCCGGCGGCCTCGGGGGCCGGGCAGCAGGAGCCCGTGGGAAACCGAGCTCCGATTGGGCCGCCTGACAATCGCTCCGCCTCCGGCCAGCCAATCCGAGGCGGCGGATGCAGGAGCGGGGCGTTCGGAGTTGGGCTGGTGACCGACTACGGGCGCACGCCGGGTATCCGCGCCGCGGCCCGGCTCGGAGCGCGCGGCTGGAGGGGCGCGGGCGGCGCGCGCTCCGGGGATGCCTTCCTGCGAGGCTCCGGCAGCGGGGACCGGGGAGATCTCCCGCAGGCAGCGGAGGCGCGGCGGGCCGGGGGACGACCAGGGAGCCCCTAACAAAGCAGCTTTGGGAGGGCTGGAGGCCTCCGCCTCCCTCGGCGATAGGTCCGCGAAGCTGCCCGTCACCCCGCATAGGTGGAGGTGGCCAATGGCGTGCACAGACGGAGCTCGAGTTGGCGCGCGCGCGCGGCTCGGCATCGGTGGGATTGGTCGGAGGTAAAGGATTTTCCTGCCACCTAAGGCGGAGAGGAAGGGGGATCGGAACGGGGGAGGCGAAGAGTCAAAAAACGTTGTGCCTGGGACAAGTGGTCTGGCTCGGGAGGCGTGTGCCCGGCTCTAGGGGGAGACAGGAACTTTTTTACGAGAGAAAAAAATCCTAACGCAGTCCCTTCCAGTGGATGCCAGAGGACGTTAGACCCTGACCAACCTCCAGGTAGGGCATGGTGGCCTTCACCAGAGTCCAGGACTCCCAGGGTTCACTTACCGTGCCCAGCAAACGAACTTGGAATCACAGCGTGGGGCTTGGGCCTCATGTTCACCTACTGGGCAGAGTAAGTGACTGGGGCAGGGTTCACGCAGACTTCGGGGGCTCCTCTGTAAAATCCGGAAACGACCGTTGGAGTTTACCTTTCGCAAGGTTGTGGGGGACGCGGAAACGGAGACGCTGGCGGTAGAGCCTCGAGCGAAACCTTTGCCTGCACGAGGCCAGAGCTTCCTCCTGTCCTGAAGAGCTCTAGACTTCCCCGTTTGCAACAATGGCTGGGATGGATGTTCCTTAGACCTTGATTCCATACACACACGTTCGCCCCACGGGCTGGGAAGGTCTGCGCGCCCAGGGTGATCTTGTTGAAAACAAAAAGAATTGCCCACGCTGTAGAAGATAAACTTAAACTGGAAAATTGAAAGCCATCCCTGATTCCTCCTTCTCCTTAACCCTCTCCCATCCATTTTTGTTAACCTTCCAAACCCATTCCTCCCATCCTCTCTCACCTGGGCCTCAGTAAAGGACTCCCATCGTCCTTCTGTCCCAGGCTTTGCCCCCTGAAATCTGTTCTCCACTTTGTAGAATGATCCTTCTAAGCAGAAAAATCCCATTTTGCGCTCTCAACTCTGGGTCTCTTTTCTTTCCCCAGAACTTGTTCACCCCCAGCCCCTCCCTTCACTTCACTAATTCCTACCCTTCTTCAGATCCCAGCTTGGCCGCCAAGGCATCTATGCAGTAGGCGTTGCTGAACTCCTGCTGTGCAGTACCTGCTCTTACAGACCCCGGGAGGCCTCCTGTACCCTGTCAAGGTTAGATGTCACGTTTCCACTACCAGTGCTTCCACCCCCTGTACTCCCCTCACAGCCTGTATTACACGGGGCTGAAGTTGCCTGTTGCACTGCAGCCCTCCATGGAAGCTGGAATCTTATCTATCTTCCCTGCCGGATCCCAGCCCTAGCACAGCGTTTGGCACATTTGGGGCAGTGAAAAACATGGAATCAATGAATTATAGAGGAGCTGTAATTATAGGCAAGAGCTTTAAGGATTTGAAGTGCTGCTAAAACATCAGTTTGAGAAGAATGGGTAGCATGGTAGCTCTTTGAAGGGATGCGTCCACCAGGTTCCATGATCAGTATTACAGGGAGGTTTTTAAGTCAAATTTGAGAGATTTTCCAAAGACACCCCTTCCAAAACCAGCCTCATTTCAGCCAACATCTTGGAATGGAGAATAATTCCCTTGCGAAGCTTTTCATCCCAGGACAAAGAGCCATTTCTTGACCTGTTACAGGCCACCATCTAGGGGAAATACATATATTTGAAAATGAGTAGAGAGTTTTTCCCTAAGGATGTTTAGAAGTCCATCTGGCCATCCTTAAAAGAACAGACCCTGGAGTCAGGCTACCTAATTTCAAGCCGAATTGCTTTCTAGCTGTTACCTAGGGCAAGTTACTTCAGACCTCTGTGCCTCATTTTCCCTATTTAAATGAGAAAACAATAGTGCCTCATACCACAGACAGTTGGTGTGAGGATGAATGCATTAATATTAACAATGTGCTGGCCAGGCGTGGTGGCTCACTCCTGTAATCCTAGCAGTTTGGGAGGCTGAGACGGGCAGATTGCCTGAGCTCAGGAGTTTGAGACCAGCCTGGGCAACATGGTGAAACCCCATCTCTACTAAAAATACAAAAAATTAGCCAGGCATGGGGGCGTGTGCCTGTAGTCCCAGCTACTCAGGAGGCTGAGGCAGGAGAATTGCTTGAACCCGGAAGGCAGTGGTTGCAGTGAGCCGAGATCGCACCACTGCACTCCAGCCTGGGCAACGGAATGAGACTCCGTCTCCAAAAAAATAAAACAACAACAATTTTTTTAAAATGCGCTTAGAAGAGTACCTGGCACATAGTAGCATTTAATAATGTTTACTGAATAAATAAACAACTTCCACTGGACATGCGTGTGATGGGTAGGAGTCCTTATGAGTGGCAGGTTACTAGAGGCCTCCCTGGAGGTGAGTAATGGGATCTCTCTTCCCTGCCTCATCTGAGGGCTGCTGCCTTAGGGTCCTTCTGTTAAGGAGGTGACATTATTGTAAGGTGAGCTTCAGATGACTCATCACAGCAGCCATCTGATTGCCTTGTGCCTAAGATGTCTGAAAAGCACTTGAGATGCAGAATCCTGGTGGTAGGTCGGCTGGGTTGAATCTGAGCTCCACCACCTACCAGCTCTGTAGCCCTGAGAAGGTTACTTAATCTTTCTTAAGCTTCACTTTATTGATCTCTAAAATAAGAGTAGTAACACCTAACCCGTAAGGCTATGGAGTCAGTTAAAAAGAGGTCACGCATGGCACGTGGTACAAACTCATCAAAGTTGGTGATCGGGTTCAGCTAAGTGAGTAAGAAACAGGATAATTGCATTTCATTGGATAATAGCATTTCATTAAGTGGTTGAAAAACCTGGATGAGGCCAGGTGCGGTGGCTCATGCCTGTAATCTCAGGAGTTTTTGAGGCCGAGGCAGGTGGATCACTTGAGGCCAGGAGTTAGAGACAAGCCTGGCCAACATGGTGAAATCCCTTCTCTATTAAAAATACAAAAATTAGCCGGGCTTGATGGTGCACACCTGTAATCCCAGCTACTTGGGAGGCTGAGGCACGAGAATTGCTTGAACTCTGGAGGCAGCAGTTGCAGTAAGCCGAGATCCGGCCACTGCACTCCAATCTGGGCAACAGATCGAGACTGTCTCAAAAAAAAAAAAAAAAAGAAAAACCTGGATGAGACAATGCAGGAGAAATACTCACTGCCCATGGAGGAGATAGATACATAGGAAACCACTGTTCGGGCCCTTTCTCTCATTCACTTTCTCCCTGAACCCCACTTGCCTCAACATGCCAGTACTTTGGCTCTCAGAATCTGCTCACAGCTGACTGTGGGAGGCTTTGTTCCCACAATCATGGTGCTGGGTGCTGCCACTGAGGTTGACAGATTTAAGCCAATCCAGCCTTTGGGTACTTTTATTTTATTTTATTCATTTTGAGACGGAGTCTTACCCTGTCACCCAGGCTGGAGTGCAATGGCAGTCTCAGCTCACCACAACCTCCACCTCCCGTGTTCAAGCGATTCTCCTGCCTTAGCCTCCCAAGTAGCTTGTATTACAGGCATGTGCCACCATGCCCGGCTAATTTTTTGTATCTTTAGTAGAGGTGGGGTTTCACCATGTTGGCCAGGCTGGTCTCGAACTCCTGACCTCGTGATCCACCCACCTCGGCCTCCCAAAGTGCTGGGACTACAGGCATGAGCCGCTGCGCCCAGCCTGGGTACCTTTCTTGACCTTGCAAATGTAAAAAGCTGCCGCAGGCTTCTGTACTGTTTCTTGTCTCTGCCCTACACAGTACATCGCTGCTTCACACTGGCAAAGAGAATGGAGCATTTTGATTAAAATACAGACAAATACCATCTGGCCAAGTATTCTCACATCTTGTCTCCTGAGGGCACTGTTGACATCTAAAGAGAACATGAAATTGGCATTAAAGGGAAAAATGGAGTGGTCAAAGGCAGAATCAAGGTTTAGGGCAGGAGAATGAGCAGAAGTTATGTTTCTAGTACATGACCCTAGCTGCAACTAAGAGTCAACATTTTCTTCCCCACTGGTTATTGAAAGGCTAAGTACAAACATAGCTAGGTTACAACAAATGGTCTTCCCCAGTACGAAGATACCTACACATGCACTCTGGGCAGCCATGCCTCGCTTGTGTTCCTGAGCTGGTCTTTCCATCTAACAGATACTTCCTCAGGGTTAGACTTTGACCTGTTTAATTCACTGCTCTATTCTATTTAATTCACTCTTCTATTCTCGAACAGTGCCAAGCTCATAGTACGTGCTCAATAAATATCTATTGAATGAATGAAGTTTAGCCTTCTGCACTCTCTGAGAAGTTTGGCACTTAATTATTTTCTTTTGTCATCTATTTGTGGATGCCCTCTTTGAAGAAAGGACAGGAGGCAGCTTATACAAAAATAGATCTTGGGCCAGGCGCAGTGGCTCACACCTGTAATCTGAGCACTTTGGGAGGCCAAGGCAGGTGGATCACCTGAGGTCAGGAGTTCGACACCAGCCTGGCCAACATGGTGAAACCCCATCTCTACTGAAAATACAAAAGTTAGCCGGATGTGGTGGCAGTCGCCTGTATTCCCAGCTACTCGGGAGTCTGAGGCAGGAGAATCGCTTGAATCTGGGAGGCGGAGGTTGCAGTGAGCCAGGACCACACCACTGCACTCCAGCCTGGCAAGAGAGCAAGACTCCGTCTCAAAAAAAAAAAAAAAAAAAAAAGGCCAGGTGTGAAAAAAAATAGACCAGGCATGGTGGCTCACACCTGTATTCCCAGCACTTTGGGAGACTGAGGCGGGCGGATCACCTGAGGTCAAGAGTTCAAGACCAGCCTGGCCAACGTGGTGAAACCCCGTCTGTACTAAAAATACCAAAAAAATTAGCCAAGCGTGGTGGCCTGTAATCCCAGGCAGGTGCCTGTAATCCCAGCTACTTGGGAGGCTGAGGCAGGAGAATCGCCTGAACCCAGGAGGCAGAGGTTGCAGTGAGCCGAGATCGCGCCACTGCACTCCAGCCTGGGCAATAGAGTAACATAACGCTCTGTCTCAAAAAAAAAAAAAAAAAAATACACAGGCAGCCAAATTACCCTTCCTTGGGAGGGTCTTGTGATACATGGCAACATCTTTTCCCTGGGTAAAGAACCTTGTCACGAGTTCCTTAGATTGTTGATGTACTGATGAATGCATAACCCACTGACATGGAAAAGTATGCTGATTTCTTTCTCAGTCATAAAGTTTCACTGATTGTCTTTCAGGGGGACATTTCAGCCTGTATGTTGCAATCTGTAGCCAGTTCTTACAACCTCTGTATTGCACCCTCTAATGGAAAAGGACAACCCCGGTATGAAGAGTCTCCCCTTCTCCCAAACACCTTGTAACAGACTCCAGAACACTCCCAACTTTGTTGATGTGACTTGCCCCATCATCAGTCTTCACATTTGGCTTCCAAGAAGCCTTTATCAAATTATTTCAGTCTTAATTTTGGTTGACATTATATGTAGAGATGTGTGTGTGTGTGTATATGTTTGTCTATGTCTTCTGTTGGTTCTGTTTTTTTTTTTTTTTTTTTGAGAACCCTGACTAATGCACAAACCAATAGTTTTTCTCAGAACCATTCCTTATTCCTCTGCAGACTTGCTACCCAAAGTGGCATCGCAGCAGTGGCAGTGGCATCGCCTGGTATCAGAAACACCACGCCAGACACTGAACTCAAATCTACATCTTAATGCTCAGGCGATGTATCTGTGTATAGAGTTTGAGAAGTACATCATAACTTCTTTGGGGCTTATTTATTTATTTGTATTGAGACAGGGTCTTGCTCTGTCACCCAGGCTAGAGTGCAATGGCGTGATCTCAGCTCACTGTAACCTCCACCTCCTGGGTTCAAGCAATTCTCCTGCCTCAGCCTCCCAAGTAACGGGGACTACAGGCACGCGCCATGATGCCCGGCTAATTTTTTTTGTATTTTTTGGTAGGGGTAGGGTTTCACTGTTGGCTAGCCTGGTCTCAAACTCTTTACCTCAAGTGATCCTCCCACCTCAGCCCCCCAAAGTGCTGGGATTACAGGCGTTAGTCACCGTGCCCGGCCACCTCATCACTTCTTTGAAAATGCAAAACCCATGGCCGGGCGCGGTGGCTCAAGCTTGTAATCCCAGCACTTTGGGAGGCCGAGACGGGCGGATCACGAGGTCGGGAGATCGAGACCATCCTGGCTAACACGGTGAAACCCCGTCTCTACTAAAAAATACAAAAAAAAACTAGCCGGGCGAGGTGGCGGGCACCTGTAGTCCCAGCTACTCTGGAGGCTGAGGCAGGAGAATGGCGTAAACCCGGGAGGCGGAGCTTGCAGTGAGCTGAGATCCGGCCACTGCACTCCAGCCTGGGCGACAGAGCCAGACTCCGTCTCAAAAAAAAAAAAAAAAGAAAATGCAAAACCACCTGGGAAGAATAACACTATTAAAAACTGCTTGGTAAAGGAATTGGTTTAACCAAGGCTTTCTTACCTGAGGACAGATTTTTGGGAGTCGGGTGAAAGAGGACCTAGAAATCAAGAAGTCAGGATATTTTCCCAGCAGTGATAGGTCTTCAATTATAAAGAAGAGACCAAGGAACCCTCAGTATGCAAACTAGCATGTCCAACTAATACAGATACACTGAAGGTCAGAGAGGCAGGGCAGCCAAATCAGGCCACACTACATTCACAGAGCTAAGCAGTGCCCCCCTTTGTAATTTGCTTTATTGCATTTTATTTTCTGTGTTTTCACTGAAATGGCAGTTTGTGGAGAAACTCCGACTTGGCTGCGAACAGGCTCTAAGCAACAGCAACACTTCTGCAGAATTGGCAGGGACGGTGCTATGGAATATTTCAGAAACTTCAAGGCAAAGGGACAAACAAATAACAAAAAAAAAAGAAAAACACACACACCTTCAAAATGTATTTTCAGAGGAAAGAGCTTTCACTGGGAAGGGACCCGTGGGTCTCCAAAAGAAAACCAATTCGGTTTCATTTTTTCTGCTTCTGCACTCCAGCCTGATGATTAATTCACCAGCATGGGACAGAACAAAAGCTCCTCTTAAACTGTAACTGCTGCATGGGGTGGGTTTCTACGATGATGTTGCAGATCTTGGCCTAATGGGCTTTTTCTTCACTGACACACAGGGTTCAATATTCCTGCCAGCCCCGTGACGTAAGAGTTGAAGCTGTCCCCTTTCCCACCTCGTCAGCACCCGGACCAGGCACGATGCAGGGACACGCAGGGCACGTGCCTGCAGCTCCACCTGCCCAGACCACGTGCTTATTCTCTATCCCGTAGAAGTGTCATTGCTCCCCCAGCCTAACAGAATAACGTGGAAAAGGCTGGGATGTAGCCACACTGCCCCAGCAAAACAATCCCTAGGCTTAGAGACGCTGCTCTCCACAGGCAGGCAAACTAGGCCAGTGGAGCCACAGAAATGAGCCTGTCTTTCTGGGGTAAGGTGACAGCTTCAGTTCCTATCCATATAGAGTTATTGCCCTCTCTCTCTCTCTCTCTCTCTCTCCATCCCTCCCCCTGACCCATCCCCCCCAACTCTCTCCTCTCCCTCGCCCTAAAGAGGCAGTAGTTAAAGGCAAAGAGCCTGGTGATTAAAAAGCAGACTCTGCCCTAAATCAAGACCTTTCTTCTGTCCGTTACCAGCTGTGTGGCCTTGGCAAGTTAGCTAACATCTCTGTGCTTCATTGCCCTCATCTGTAAAATAAGGCTCACACTAGTGTATTTCCCATAGGGATGGAATGAGTTGATGCAGTAAAGAACTCAGTACCTGGCCCATGTTAGAGACACTGTGGATCCCTGGCTCATCTACAAAAAGCCGGACGCACTATCAAAAGGCATACTAAGGCCAGGCGTGGTGGCCTCCCAAATCCCAGCACTTTGGGAGGCCAAGATGGGCGGGTCACCGGAGGTCAGGAGCTCGAGACCAGCCTGACTAACAGTAAAACCCCATCTCTACAAAAAATACAAAAATTAGCAGGGCATGGTGATGGACACTTGTGGTCCCAGCTACTCAGGAGGCTGAGGCAGGAGAATTGCTTGAACCCGGGAGGCAGAGGTTGCAGTGAGCTGAGATTGCACCACTGCACTCCAGCCCTGGGCGACAGAGTAAGACTCAGTCTCAAAAAAAAAAAAAAAAAGAATTAAAAGGCCCACTAGGATTCTCTCGCTAGAGCCCCCAAAAGTCTGCTGAAATCAACCTGTCCGTAATCTCATGATATCCACCCCACCCCATTCCCCAAACAAGAACAAACAAATGCCACTGATCTCCTTTCGTTTCCCAGGCAGGCAGTTGTTAGCCTTACCATCTAACAAGGTACTGCCCAGGCTGGAAGAATGGGAGGCAGCTTTGACTTGACCTCCCCCTTTACCTCTCATCTGATAAATGCTGAAGCGGTTTCCGGATCTCTCTTCAGAATGACTCTGGACCCCATTTCTCCACAAGCCTCTGCTGCTCCCTGAGCCTCCTTTATTTTAGATTTTAGATTTAGGACAAGGTCTCGCTCTGTCACCCAGGCTGGAATGCAGTGGCACAATCACGGCTCACTGCAGCCTCAGCTTCCCAGGCTCAAGTGATCCTCCCACCTCAGCCTTCTGAGTAGCTGGGACTACAGGCAGGAGCCACCAAGCCTGGCTAATTTTTCAATTTTTTTGTACAAAGGGAGGTCACATTAGGTTGCCCAGACTGGCCTCGAACTCCTGTGCTCAAGCAATCCTCCCACCTCTGTCTCCCAAAGTGCTCGGATGACAGGTGTGACCCACCGCGCCCCGGGCCTCCTTTAGAAGGTACAGAATGTGCACTCATTCGAGATGTGTGGTGATGTAACATTTGAAACTGCCTGTTTTGTGCTATGTAACAGACTGGGGCTGAAGGAAAGGAGAAATACAGAGATGCAGACACACACAGTGATAGAGGAGGGTCAGCAGGGAAAGCAAGGACTAACATACTGACGGCCAGGCGGGGCAGCTCAGTGCTGCACAGCGGCTGGTGTGGGCGCTTGCTTCAGTTTCCCATGTCAGCAATGTCCTCCCGATGATCGGGCGCAACAGCGGGTGCTTAGATGGTAAGGCTAAGAACTGCCTGCCTGGGAAACCAAAGAAGAGATCAGTGGGATTTGTTTGTTCTTGTCTGGGGAATGGAGTGGGGTGGATAGGAGATGATGGACAGGTTGATTTCAGGAGACTTTTGGGGGCTGTAGGAAGAGAATCCTAGTATGCCTTTTAATTTTTTTTTTTTTTTTTTTAGACTGAATCTCACTCTTGAGGTTTGAGTTTACTCGGTAAGTACTATATTACTTGCTTCAGGCTACCATAACAGAATACCGTAGACTGTGTGGCTTAAACGACAGACATTCACTGTCTCCCAGTTCTGGAGACTAGAAGTTGAAGATCAAGGTGCCAGCAGATTTGGTTTCTCCCGAGGCCTCTCTTCTTGGCTGGCAGACAGCTGCGTTCTCGCTGTGTCCTCACGTGGCCAGGTGTCTCTCTGGGTCCAAACTTCCTCTTCTGATAAGGACACAAATCAGATTGGATTAGGGCCCACTGTCATGGCCTCATTTTCACTGAATCACCTCTTTAAAAGGCTTATCTCGGCCAGGTGCAGTGGCTTACGCCTGTAATGCCAGCACTTCGGGAGCCCGAGGTGGGCAGATCACGAGGTCAGGAGATGGAGACCATCCTGGTGAAACCCCGTCTCTACTAAAAATACAAAAATAGCTGGGTGTGGTGGCGCATGCCTGTAGTCCCAGCTACTCGGGAGGCTGAGATAGGAGAATCCCTTGAACCAGGGAGGCAGAAGTTGCAGTGAGTTAGGATTGCACCACTGCACCCCAGCCTGGCGACAAAACAAGAGTCCATCTCAATAAATAAGTAAAAGGCTTATTTCCAAATACAGCCATATTATGAGGAACTGGGGGTTAAGGCTTCAATGGATGAATTTTGAGGGGACACAATTCAAGCCATAACAAGTACCCAACACCCCACGCATGTCTTCTCCATGCTGTAAAGAATAAGCATGCAGTCTGGGCGTGGCAGCTCACACTGTAATCCCAGCACTTTTGGAGGCCAAGGCAGGTGAATCCCTTGAGCCTAGGGAGTTTGAGACCGGCCTGGGCAACATGGTGAAACCCCGTTTCTACCAAAAATACAAAAATTAGCCAGATGTGGTGGCGTGCACCTGTGGGCCTAGCTACTTGGAGGGCTGAGGTGGGAGGATTGTTGGAGCCCGGAAGTCGAGGCTGCAAGTAGCTGCACTCCCATGTGGGCAACAGAGCAAGACTCTTTCTCAAAATAAATAAATAAAATAGAAGAAGAAGCCGGGCATGGTGGCCCACACCTGTAATCCCAGCACTTTGGGAGGCCAAGGTGGGTGGATCACCTGAGGTTGGGAGTTCGAGACCAGCCTGACCGACATGGAGAAACCACGTCTCTACTAAAAATACAAAATTAGCTGGGTGTGGAGGTGCATGCCTGTAATCCCAGCTACTCAGGAGGCTGAGGCAGGAGAATCGCTTGAACCCAGGAGGCGGAGGTTGTGGTAAGCCAAGATGGTGCCGTTGCACTCCAGCCTGGGCAACAAGAGTGAAACTATTCTGTCTTAAAAAAAAAAAAAAAAGAAGGAGAAGGCGAAAGAGGAGAAGGAGGAGGAGAAAGAGAAAAAGAAGAAAGACACCACAACTGAGTATTTGGAGCTGTATAGATACCCCTTCCCTTTGAGTTTCTGCCTGTTTTTTTTGTTTGTTTGTTTGTTTTTGTTGAGTGTTGAATTGAATTAAATTCTTTGGTTGGTTAGCAGAGGGTCATGGAAAACGTGTCCTCTCTTCTCAGAGGCGTTTCTTCCTTTTTTTTAAAAAAAAAAAAAAAAAGGAAAAATAACATTATTGAGATTTCCAAGGGTTTCATTCAAAAGCCTGTGAGTAAAGGAGAACAATGGTTATGAAGATTCATATCAAAAAAGAGAAGGGCCCAAGGCAGGGTGCAGGAGCGCGGTGCCTGGAGCCTCAGGGCAGAGACCTCTGCTTGGGAAAGGAGCCCGTTCTGACTGCCCTCCACATATCCCGCATTAATCCATGGCGGTTACTCTGCTCCCATCTATAGGTGCCCTTCAATAGCTACATTATTCATTCCTTTCAGCATGTCAGTTAATTTTTCCCCGTCTAAGACAAGTGCTGCTTTTATCCTCTCAAAACTCGTGGTATGTAAGAAGCAACATTCCAGGCCCTGTTATTGCAAACGATTGGTCAAGCCTCAGTATTCTAACATATAAGCTGGTAGCTGAAAAGCGTAGCAAACCACAGCTAGCCAGGCATTTTCCCCTGTATTTACTTCTCATTCCTGTGTCATTTCTCTGGCCAGCTGAAGGAAATCTAAAAGATGAGTGACTTTTCCTTCCCCTCATTCATTACTCCAAGATAATTCCTGACTGAAAATGCAGAATTTGGACATGATTGTAATTCATTTTCAGTAGCCAGCTAGGCTGGCTGTGGTGGTTCACGCCTGTAATCCCTGCAGCTCGAGAGGCTGAGGTGGGAGGATCACTTGAGCTCAAGAGTTCGACACCAGCCTGGGCAACAGAGCGAAATCCCATCTCTATGAAAAAAATACAAAAATGAACTCAGTATGGTGGTGCATGTGTGTAGTCCTAGCTACTGAGGAGGCTGAGGCAGGAGGATCAGTTGAGCCCAGGACTCAAGGCTGCAGTGATCTAGAATTGTACCACTGCATTCCAGCCTGGGTGACAGAGTAAGACCCTATCTTTAAAAAAAAAAAAAAAAAAAAAGTAGCCAGCTAATACATGATAAACAATCCTTTCTCTCTCTATTTATTTATTTTTTTTTTTTTGAGAAGGACTCTCGCTCTGTCGCCTAGGCTGGAGTGCAGTGGTGTGATCCCAGCTCACTGCAACCTCTGCCTCCTAGGTTCAAGCAATTCTCCCGTCTTAGCCTCTCGAGTAGCTGGGATTACAGGCGCCTGTCACCATGCCTGGCTAATTTTTGTATTTTTAGTAGAGACTGGGTTTCACCATGTTGGTTGGTCAGGCTGGTCTGGAACCCCTGACCTCAGGTGATCCACCTGCCTCAGCCCCCCAAAGTGCTGGGATTACAGGGGTGAGCCACTGCACCCTGCCCAAAATAATCCTTTCTGTTGGAAAAAAAAAAAAATAAGTGTTTCATGTAATAAACACTGGTTCTAATCCTAAGAGAAAATGTATACAAAACAGAACTCCCAGGTGTTTCTTGAAAGTAGGTCATAGGGCACCAAGTGGCTGAGCACAGAACACTACACTAATCTTGATGTCTGATAAATACTATTTTGAATTTGTTTCTACTTGACCGACCTACTGTCTTTGCTTCCTATTGTTGCTGTAACTAGTGACTACAGTAGTGGCTGAAAACAACACAAATACATCGCCTTAAAGTTCTGGAAGTCACAAGTCCAAAATGAGTGTCCCAGGCTAAAATCAGGGAGTCAGCTGGCATGCATTCTTTTGGAATTACCTAGCCCCTGTGCGCATCTTCTGGGTAACCAATAGATTTTGACTAATACTCAATTATTTGAGCACGGCTACTAAGTTAACTCTCCTTTGTTTTTTGTTTTGTTGTTGTTGTTTTGTTTGTTTGTTTGAGATGGAGTCTTGCTCCGTCACCCAGGCTGGAGTGCAATGGCACAATCTCAGCTCACTGCAACCTCCGCCCCCAGGTTTCAGTGATTCTTCTGCCTCAGCCTCTCAGGAAGCTGAGATTATAGGCATGCGTCACCAGGTCCATCTAATTTTTGTACTTTTAGTAGAGATGGGGTTTCACCATGTTGGCCAGGCTGGTCTCAAACTCCTGACCTCAGGTGATCTGCCCGCCTAGGCCTCCCAAAGTGCTGGGATTACAGGCATGAGCCACTGCCGGCAACTCTCCTTTGTTTTTAATGTCAACAAATCAGATAACCTTTTATTCAACCAAAAATAATCTCTCAATGACACATGCCTAGATATGTAGTGAATATGAATTTGAAAATGAGGAAAAATCCAATGCAATATACCCCATCCAGCACAGCCACTGTGTAACTGGCATTGGTAAACATGAACAACACTTTCATTTGTAAAGAAACCAACCTCAGCGACATTTGTGACATTTTACAGAGTAATTGCATGTTTGTTATGGATCTGAGTCTTTAATATGAACCAACCATAAGAAATGTCAGTTTAAAATCATTACTCTTTTTGCTAGAGAGCACTATATCTGCAAACCCAAGCTATTCAAGTTTCACAAATAGGCATTTTGATGCGTCCCCTGGTGATTTATGTTGAAATATGATTTACTCCAAAGCTCAACAATGTCAGTTTGATTCAGGCACATGAACCAATCAATGCAATGTGCAAATCCTTCAGTGTTGTTTGTCTCCACTATGAGGAGGCTCACCATTCAAGCGGTGTCCCTAATATAGATCAGTGACTGTGAAAGACATTCTTCGTGGCTTCACTCTTTCTTCCATGCTAATGAAATGTGGATTTTGCTCAAGTGGTAATGTGCCCAATGCAGGCATATCCCCAAGGAATGAATCATGATTGGGCTAAGTCTGTCATGGATATCACATTCCAACTTGACATAGTCACATTCCTGGCTTCCCTTGCAGCTACCTTCACTGTTAACTAATAATGAACTAGTATCGTTACTGAGACGGGGGACATCTACTGGAATGCTTCTGAAAAATATTATTTTCCCCTACTAAAAAGGAACAAGAAGAGAGCTTGCTGGTATCTCTCTCCTCCTTTCCGTAAGAGCTGTGGCAGTCATCATGAAGTTCTGAGGTGAAAATTCAACTAACCAGGAGTGAGGTGAAAAACAGAGTATGGATACAGGATAACATGGTTGATTACCAGACCATCTCTGGAAATGTTTACTTCCACCCTTTTTACTGAGAGAGAGGAATATATGTACACTATTATCTAAGCTGGTTTTAATTAGATTTCCTGTCATGAACAACTGAGAACATTCCTAATTGATAAAGAGTTTGGGGGAGCAAAATCCATTTAAAATAACAAAAAAAATAAGAGAATTCAGCCAGGCATGGTGGCTCACACTTATAATCCCAACACTTTGGGAGGCCAAGGCAGGCAGATCACTTGAGACCAGGAGTTTGAGACCAGCCTGGCCAACATGGTGAAATCTCATCTCTACTAAAACTACAAAAACTGGCCGGGCGCGGTGGCTCAAGCCTGTAATCCCAGCACTTTGGGAGGCCGAGATGGGCGGATCACGAGGTCAGGAGATCGAGACCATCCTGGCTAACACGGTGAAACCCCGTCTCTACTAAGAAATACAAAAAATAGCCAGGCGAGGTGGCGGGCGCCTGTAGTCCCAGCTACTTGGGAGGCTGAGGCCGGAGAATGGCGTGAACCCGGGAGGCGGAGCTTGCAGTGAGCTGAGATCCGGCCACTGCACTCCAGCCTGGGCTACAGAGCGAGACTCCGTCTCAAAAAAAAAAAAAAAAAAAAAAAACTACAAAAACTTAGCTGGGTGTGGTAGCACATGCCTGTGGTCTCAGCTGCTTGGGAGGCTGACAGGAGAATCGCTTAAATTCAGGAGGCGGAGGTTGCAGTGAGCAAAGATTGCCCCAGGGCACTCCAGTCTGGACAACAGAGTAAGACTCTGTCTCAAAAAAAAAAAAAAAAAAACACACACGGAGAATTCCCTACAATTTAGAAAAAACTTTTCCTGTGTTAATAATAATCTCTTCAGCCCGGGCTCGGTGGCTCACACCAACATTTTGGGAGGCCGAGGCGGGTAGATGTCTTAAGCTCAAGAGTTCAAGACCAGCCTGGGCAACATGGCAAAACTCCACCTCTACAAAAAATACAGAAACTCAGCCGGAGGTGGTGGTGTGTGCCTGTAAATCTGAGCTACTCAGGAGTCTGAGTTGGTAGGATCACCTAAGCCCAGGAGGAGCTCAAGGCTGCAATGAGCCATGACCATGCCACTGCACTCCATCCTGGGTGACAAAGTGAGACACCGTCTTAAGAGAAAATAATAATAACCTCTTCAATAGAGCTGGCAACTTGTTTTGAGCTCTAGTCTTTTAAATGCACCCTTTCTCTCTCTCTCTCTTTTTTTTTTTTGAGACGGAGTCTCACTCTGTCACTGAGGCTGGAGTGTAACTGTGCAATCTCGGCTCACTGCAACCTCTGCCTCCCAGGTTCAAGAGATTCTCCTGCCTCAGCCTCCCGAGTAGCTGGGATTATGTACACCTGCCACCATGCCCAGCTAACTTTTGTATTTTTGGTAGAGACGGAGTTTCACCATAGTGGCCAGGCTGGTCTCGAACTCCTGACCTTGTGATCCGCCTGCCTCAGCCCCTCAAAGTGCTGGGATTACAGACGTGAGCCACCGTGCCCAGCCTAAATGCACCCTTTCAACCCAAATCATGTTTAACACATACTTCCTAGTTATTCTGAAGTATTGCAGAGTCTGAGGATTTAATGTTTATTTAGGTGGCAAATTGCGGACTTCCTTCCATTCATTTTTAACCCAATGACTGGAAAGTGCACATTTCACAATTTATTTATTTATTTATTTGAGACAGAGTCTCACTCTGTCACCTAGGCTGGAGTGTGGCGTGATCTTGGCTCCCTGCAACCTCTGCCTCCCAGGCTCAAGTGATTCTCCTGCCTCAACCTTCTGAGTAGCTGGGATTACAGGTATGTGCTACCATGCCCGGCTAATTTTTATATTTTTAGTAGCCTTCTGTATTTTAGCAGCCTTTTGTTTATTAGCAACGTTTTTAGCCGGGGAAAGTAATGATATTTTTCAGAAGCATTCCAGTAGATGTCCACTGTCTCAGTAAAGGTACTAGTTCACTAGCAGTTAACAGTTTAACAGAGACAGGGTTTCACCATGTTGGCCAGGTTGCTCTCAAACTCCTGACCTCAGGTGATCTGCCCTCCTTGGCCTCCCAAAGTGCTGGGGTTACAAGCGTGAGCCACCGTGCCCAGCCCGAGAATTTCTTATAATGTGGTGGAGCAGAAAGCACAATCCACGATGCCAAACCACGGACCAACGCTTCACCACTGTTGTTTCTGATCATCCATTTCTCCCCTTTATTCCATTTCTTGGCATCCTTTCTTCACTTCCCCTATCACTCCATCGTCAATTTCTAGTCCTTCCTGAAATTGCTTCCTTAAAAATCAACAAGGCCCTTCCAGTCAAATTCAAAGGCTTTACTCAGCTTCTCTCCACTTGAGTGCCTGTATTCAGTGCTACTGTGGGTTCACCAGAGCCCAACCTCTTTCTTGGACTCCTGTTCCCACAACCTTGCTCCCTCAGACAGATAGTCCATGCCTAGGGCTTTGGACATCCCCTCTTCATTAGAAGTGGTAGGAAAGCAGTAGTCAGAGCACCTGATTTGAAGACCAACCTTTATCTCTCACTGGCTGGGAGGCCTTGCATGAGTCAGTTTCTCTGAACTTCAGTTGATGAACTTGTGAAACAGCTGGTCTACCTGTCCTTAAGAGGCATGTTTTGAGGTGCTTTCCAGCCCCTCGTCTGAGACCTCCTCCCTGCTCCATGACCTGGGCAACCATGACCCTGGGGGTAGATTATTGGCCTAAAGGGGAATGCCCAAGGAGAGGCAATATATTGACTGGTCAATAATCAAAAGTATTCTCTCTTTCTCAAAAACCTGGGCAAAGGGCTGGGCGTGGTGGCTCATGCCTGTAATCCCAGCACTTTGGGAGGCCGAGGTGGGCGGAGCATGAGGTCAAGAGATCAAGACCATCCTGGCCAACATGGTAGAACCCTGTCTCTACTGAAAATACAAAAATTAGCTGGGCATGGTGGCACGCGCCTGTAGTCCCAGCTACTGGGGAGGCGGAGGCAGGAGAATCGCTTGAACCCTGGTGGCAGAGGTTGCAGCGAACCAAGATCGCGCCACTGCACTCCAGTCTCGCATCAGAGCAAGACTCTGTCACAAACAAACAAACAAAACCTGAGCAAAGAGACCTAGAGCATGTAGTCTAATGGCAGGCATGGGAAAGAAAAGGTGAGGATATCAGGCTGGCAGGCTGAGGCAATACGAGCACATTGCCCCATTGTCCTCACTGGGACACACGATGAGTAATGAGACAATAATAGCAGCCTGCTGAGGAAAGCAGGAGAGCACTACACTCACAGAGAGGTCCAGGATGGGAGGCCATCCTGGGTGCGAGTCTTACCCTAGTTCCTGTGTCCTTTGGTTCCATGAGACATCCTTGAATCCTTTCAGTCTACCCCTTTTATTTGTACCAACTCCTCTATCTGATCCTGTCAGAAGGCCTTGACCACTCAGAGCCTCACATAAGAGTGATGAGAACAGGTAACTAGAATACACCCAACTAATTTCAATTCAACAAAAGATCTGCCTCCCTCGGGAAACCTCTTCCGTGTTCCATGGGCCCCCAGAAAAATCCATAAAGTACTTTTTGAACATTTAGTGTGGGTTCAGGTTGATGGCCTGATGGGATTTGGGAACGGGGAAGGAGGGACATGTTAAGAGTTAGACCAAGGCAGATGTAACCCTAACGAAGCGGCTACGTTGTCTGGGGTATATATCCTAGGGTTTGTTGTCGCGCGCCAGGAAAATTTAGGACACAGACACACAGGAGGAGTTTAGGAGCGGAGGTTTAATAGGTAGAAGAGAAAGAGAAACAGCTCCCTCCATAGAGGAAAGGGCCTCTGAGCAGAAAGGACTGAGCAGAAAAGGACCAGCAGTGATGAATACCCTGAATTTTATTGTCTGGTTTGAGGAGGTGGTGTCTGATTTACATAGGGCTCATAGATTGGTTCGATCAGGTACGACATTTACATAGTGAGTGGAGAAGGCTGGTCCCCCCAACCCTAATCTTATGCAAATGGACTTTCCAGTTGATGGCACCACCATGTCTGCTCTTTACCGTAGGCAAGACTGACAGAAGATGGAGCCGCCATTTTGAAAAAGTCTAGTCCCCCAGGCAAGCTCCCAGCTTTCTTGTCTATGTCTGCAGTTTGACTTTACAGGCTGCTCTTTGTTAGAAAAATAATTGGGGGCTGCTTTTCATTAAAAAGAAAAGCCTTCTGGGCGGGGTGGCTCAAGCCTGTAATCCCAGCACTTTGGGAGGCCAAGGCGAGCAGATCGCCTGAGATCGGGAGTTCGAGACCAGCCTGACAAACATGGAGAAACCCTATCTCCACTAAAAACACAAAATTAGCCAGGCGTTGTGGCACATGCCTGTAATCCCAGCTACTTGGGAGGCTGAGGCAGGAGAATCACTTGAACCCGGGAGGCGGAGGTTGTGCTGAGCCAAGATGGTGCCATTGCACTCCAGCCTGGGCAACAAGAGCGAAACTCTATCTCAATCAATCAGTCAATCAATCAATAGAAAAACCTTATGGACGACTCCCATGCCCTTACTATCTACCTAAGTAATTTCTTTTTTTTTTTTTTTTTGAAACGGAGTCTCACTTTGTCAGCCGGCCTGGGGTGTAATGGCATGATCTCGGCTCACTGCAACCTCTGCCTCCCGGGTTCAAGCGATTCTCCTGCCTCAGCCTCCTAAGTAGCTGGGATTACAGGCATCCGCCACCACACCCAGCTAATTTTTGTATTTTTAGTAGAAACGGGGTTTCACCACGTTGGCCAGGCTGGTCTCGAACTCCCGACCTCATGTAATCCACCTACCTCGGCCTCCCAAAATGCTGGGATTACAGACATGAGCCACTGTGTCCGGCCAGTAATTTCTTCTTCTCTGTCACTAGTGTGGGAGGAGGGAGGAGGCAAGGAACAGGACAGAGACGGCACAGTCGCCTAGAGTTGTCATTGTTTTGTCTGCTTGGCACATGTCTCCTCCCTTTCTTCTAGTATTAGGAACCCTCTTTCTCAGGGAGAACCCATTAACCCATTCCTGTGTGATTTAGCTGCACTTCTTCCAGCAGCATCATACGAGTGGGCACATGGCCAACCCTCCCAGGCCAATCAGAGTGCATGCCATTTTCTGGGTTACTGTGATGGGTTGAGGGGTGGGCTCAAAAGCTGTGAGTCAGAACCTGACTGGGCCAGAATTGCTCCTCCAGTTTTCCTATGGAACTCTTGGGAGAACGACATTTTCTCTAGAGCAGAAGCCATGAAGGAAGCTAAGCTGAGAGCTGTCAGAGATGATCTTGGCCTCCATGTGGAGCTATCTGGCCAGAGAATATGGCCCAAAGGAAAGCAGAGATCACAGAGAAGCAGGGAGACAGGAAAGGGGTCTAAATGGCATAATTTGGCTTCCTGAATCCAACTCTACCTGAAGCCATTCCCATTCCTTACTTATGCTGCCCAGATATGGGGAACTAATACATCTCTTTTTTTCCTTACAGCAGTTTGAACTGCATTTATATCACTAGCAAAAAAAAAAAACAAAAAACAAAAAAAAACCCTTGACAAAGATCGAAAGTAAAGGAGAAAGACGGAGACTGGGTTGGACAGGATGGGTGGTCTCTGAGGGCCCTAAAAGCCAGGCAGAGAAGCTTGCCTTATTATGATACATAAATCCTTTCTGGAAAGAGGTGAGAAATGCTGTTATCCACCTTTAGCTCTGATTCTTCCCTTGATGTGCTGAGGGGCACTAAGAAGACTCTTTCCTTTAACAGTAAGAAGAGGGTAACAGCCACATTTCATTCCAAACCATTAATTTAATAAGTTTAGACAGAAGAGATTATTAGCCTCAGAAGGTGTTGTTTTCATTTTCTTTGAAATGTGCTTTTTCCACTTTCTACTATGTTCTATTCTTCCCTCCCTGAATGCCCACATGCAAATTAGAGAATGTTGCAATGCCCAGAGCAGAGTTGTAACATCCAGCAGTATTACAACAGCAGTTTTATATAAATGGCCATCCTCTAAGCTGTGAACATTTGATAAAGTATGCGGGCTCTTCTCATAATTAAAAGCCCAAAAGGGAACCAAGGAAACACAGAGAACATTATTCTAGTGACTTATGAAACTGGGCTGGAGAAAATCTCCTATGTCTAGAGGTGGAAGAGAGAGGATAAAAAGGAAGAAGGAGTACAATAGAAAATGCAAATGAGAAAAAGAGATGGCGGTGAAAAGAAGGGCTGCAGTAGAAAACAAGAGAGAATAGAGCAAGCAGAGGCAGAGGCAGGAAGAGTGTTTAGATCAAGACTCTTCTCTTGGCTGGGCACAGTGGCTCACGCCTGTAATCCCAACACTTTGGGTGGCCAAGGCGGGCGGATCACCTGAGGTCAGGAGTTCAAGACTAGCCTGGCCAACATGGTGAAACCCCATCTCTATTAAAAATACAAAGATTAGCCAGGCATGGTGGCGCACACCTGTAGTGCCAGCTACTTGGGGAGGTTGAGGCAGGAGAATCGCTTGAACCCGGGAGGCAGAGGTTGCAGTGAGCCAAGATTGTGACACTGCAGTCCAGCGTGGGTAACAGAGGGAGACTCCATCTCAGAAAAAAAAAAAAGGCCGGGCAAGGTGGCTCACACCTATAATCCCAGCACTTTGGGAGGCCAAGGTGGGTAGATCACCTGAGGTCAGGAGTTCAAGACTAGCCTGGCCAACATGGTGAAACCCCATCTCTACTAAAAATACAAAGATTAGCTGGGTGTGATGGCACACACCTATAGTCCCAGCTACTTGGGGAGGCCGAGGCAGGAGAATCACTTGAACCCGGGAGGCAGAGGTTGCAGTGAGCTGAGATCACGCCAATGCACTCTAGCCTGGGCAACAGACGGAGACTCCATCTCAGGAAAAAAAAAAAAAAAAAAAAAAAAAAAGGCCAGGCAAGGTGGCTCACGCCTATAATCCCAGCACTTTGGGAGGCCAAGGTGCATGGATCACAAGGTCAGGAGTTCAAGACCAGCCTGGCCAACATGGTGAAACCCTGTCTCTACTAAAGATACAAAAATTAGCCAGGTGTGGTGGCAGATGCTGGTAATCCCAGCTACTCGGGAGGCTGAGGCGGGAGAGTCGCTTGAACCCAGGAGGCGGAGGTTGCAGTGAGTCAAGATCACACCATTGCACTCCAGCCTGGGCAACAAGAGTGAAACTCCGTCTCAAGACCCTTCTCTTCTCTGGACCGCCACTTCCGCCTCTGGGACATTTGTAGGCAGGGTCAGCTACATAATTTGCAGGGTCCAATACAAAATCAAAATGTGGAGCTCTTTGTTCAAAATGTATTAACAATTTGGAGGCAGCAGCAGCACAGCTTTAAACCAACTGTGGGGCCCTGTGCGACCACAGGGGTCACATGCCCATGAAGCTGGCTCTAATGAATTACATCAGGATTTTCAGAGGGTGTTCTGTAAACTCCAGATATTCCAGAAACAAAGGATTCCTTAATCTCATCACTAGCAAGTGAGGCACATTTCCCCATCCCTTCATTGAAGATTCAAAATGCACATGAACTGCTCCAGAAAGCCCTGTTGAAAGCAAGAAACGTGTGTGCCTTCATTTCAACCAGTTTCTCAAATGTATTTGACCATAGCAACATTTTCCCCCAATTCTCCATATTAATACCCCATATAACTCATTTTGCAAAGTCAATGGTCTTGCGATCCCTGGAGCTAGAAGAGGCATTAGCAATGACCCACAGCAGCCCCTTCTGCCCTGCGATTGGATGCTCACAAATCTGCTCTTCTTGGCCTTGATGATGACAGTGATCTCTTTCTTCCAGATTTGATGAGTGTGGGGCATGAGAGATTATTGCAAAACCTGCAGCAGGTTCTCAAAGATGACATATCAACTCCCCTAAGTGTCCCTCCACTCAGGCACCACGAAAGCCTTTGTTTTAATACACTCAAAATGTTACCTCTTCACGGCTGAGTGCAGTGGCTCACGCTTATAATCCCAGCACTTTGGGAGGCTGAGGTGGGTGGATCATGAGGTCAAGAGATCGAGACCGTCCTGGCCAACATAGTGAAACCCTGTCTCTACTAAAAATACAAAAAAATGTAGCTGGGCATGGTGGTGCATGCCTGTAGTCCCAGCTACTCAGGAGGCTGAGGCAGGAGAATCACTTAAAGCCGGGAGGCGGAGGTTGCAGTGAGCCAAGATTGTGCCATTGCACTCCAGCCTGGGCAACAGAGCTACACTCCATCTCAAACAAACAAAAAAAGTTACCTCTTCACTCATTTCTAATCTCCCCAGAAAATTTTTTTTTTTTTTTTTTTTTTTTTGAGACGGAGTCTCGCGCTGTGTCACCCAGGCTGGAGTGCGGTGGCGCGATCTCGGCTCACTGCAAGCTCCGCCTCCCAGGTTCAGGCCATTCTCCTGCCTCAGCCTCCGAGTAGCTGGGACTACAGGCGCCCGCCACCACGCCCGGCTAGTTTTTTGTATTTTTAGTAGAGACGGGGTTTCACCATGTTAGCCAGGATGGTCTCGATCTCCTGACCTCGTGATCCGCCCGCCTTGGCCTCCCAAAGTGCTGGGATTACAGGCTTGAGCCACCGCGCCCGGCCTCTCTCCCCAGAAAATTTTTAAGGGGTTTTGATAACATATGTAGGACAGGAAGTCCTTGGATATTATGAATAAATACAATGTTTATAGAACTCTTGCATCTCAGATCATTGTAGTCAAAGTGTGTAATTTTATTTGGGGAGGATTTATGCTGAGAACTATCAGTATCTCAGAGCCTTTGATGAGGAACCCAGGAACTCCTAAAGTGTAGACCATTATCCCCTATAGAGATTAGTTAACTTTCAATCTGGGTAAGAAGAATAAAGTTTCTTTGCAAAGGAAAGCCCAAATGCCATCTTTTTCCTTCTCCATAAACACTAGGATAAGGAGAGACTTACAAGTAGAAGCTCAAGGTTGAATCTCATCTCTATCTTTGTTGCACTGAAGTAATCGCTACATCCTCCTCTCTGCCTTTGTTTTATCATCTGTAAAATGGGAATAATAATTGTAGCAAAGATTCTTCTAGCAATAAGATAATGCATGAGAAAGCTGTCTAAAAATTGATCTGTAGCAAGCGTTCCTAAAGCACTTCTTACCAATTACAAATGTCCGCAGCCAAATTTCCACAGTACGGCATGGACAGATGATTTTAAAATCAGAAAGAAAAAAACAGTTATAAAAATACTTAGTGAGATTTGGCCGGGCATCGTGGCTCACACCTGTAATCCCAGCACTTTGGGAGGCCGAGGTGGGCAGAGCACGAGGTCAGGAGATCGAGACCATCCTGGCCAACATGGTAAAACCCTGTCTCTACTAAAAATACAAAAATTAGCCAGGTGTGGTGGCGGATGCCTGTAATCCCAGCTACTTGGGAGGCTGAGGCAGGAGAATTACTTGAACACAGGGGTGGAGGTTGCAGTGAGCTGAGATCGTGCCACTGCACTCCAGCCTGGGTGACAGAGCAAGACTCCGTCTCAAAAAAATAAATAAATAAAAATAAATACCTAGTGAGAACCTCCCTCACTGGTCACTTTGCTTGGGGGTTCAAACTATAACCCAAAGCTATGCAATATGCTTACTTGGGAGATTCTTAAAGCTTCTATACATGAATCTTTTTGAAACATATCAAGGGTCTTTAGAAATCTGATCTGGTGTGACTCTCAGAGCACTCTGATGACACCTGCTGGCTAGGCATGGTGTGACAAGTGTGTTCTAGTCTACACAGATGGAGATGGTCTGGAACCCCTGAGTGGAGGACCTGAGAAACTGAGGCTGCAGAGAAATCCTGACCGTCAATCTTGCTGCTCAAAGTGTGGTCTTAGGGCTTGCAGCATCGGGATCACTAGGAGCTTATAAATGTGGGATCAGACTCTACCTTTTTTTTTTAGAGACAGGGTCTTGCTATGTTGCCCAGGCTGGTCTTGAACTCCTGGGCTGGAGCAATCCTCCCGCCTCAGCCTCCTGAGTTGCTGGGATTACAGGCACTGGCTCACACTCTACATTTTCATGAGATCCTCCAAGTGATTCGTGTGTGCATCAGAATGGAAGAAACATGTTCTAGTGTTCTAGAGGACTTAATGTAGTGACCAAGCATCAAAGGGGGACTCTACGGAGGAAGCTATGTTAAAGAAAAAATTTTTTTTCTTTTTTTGAGACAAGAGTCTCACTTTGTCACCCAGACTGTAGTGTAAAATGGTGCCATCACAGTTCACTACAACCTCTGCCTCCCAGGCTCAAGCGATCTGCCTACCTCAGCCTCCCGAGTAGCCGGGGCCACGGGCACGAGCCACCATGCCTGGTTAATTTTTGTATTTTTTGTAGAGACAAGGTTTCACCATGTTACCCCGACTGGTCTTGAACTCCTGAGCTCAAGCGATCCACCCCCCTCAGCCTCCCGAAGTGCTGGGATTACAGGCATGAGCCACTGTGCCTGGCTGAAAAAAAATTCTAGCTCCACACAGGGCTAGTGACTCAGAAGGCTTGGCACTTCTGCTGTTTCTGGTCCAAGCCTTTCATTACACTCATGCATAAACAGGCCCATCGCCCCAAAACAGTTTTTCCTATTTTCATTTTTATCCCGTTTTCTACTTATTCTATTGAAGACATTTTTCCTCCCAGAGGAATATTCCTGCAATTGTGTAATGAAATGATAGGAAAACAGGATTCCCCGAAAATTTGCTTTAAGATCTTATTTTTCAGAATACAAAGGCTTCTTAGATGTGTTTGTGTGTGTGTGTGTGTGTGTGTGTGTGTGTGTGTTTTATGTTCCATGTACTGGTCATACCTACAAATAACAAATAATAATAATAATAATAGCATGGCCGGGCACGGTGGCTCACACCTGTAATCCCAACACTTGGGAGGCCGAGGCAGGCGGATCGCAAGGTCAGGAGTTTGAGACCAGCCTAGGCCAACAGTAAAGCCCTGTCTCTACTAAAAACACAAAAATTAGCTGGGCATGGTGGCACGTGCCTGTAGTCCAAGCTACTCGGGAGGCTGAGGCAAGAGAATCACTTGAACCTGGGAGGCGGAGGTTGCAGTGAGCTGAAATTGCACCACTGAATTCCTGCCTGGGCCACAGAGCGAGAATCCATCTCAGTCATAATAATAGTAATAATAGCACAAGGGAAGCAGGACTGGTGCTCTTTTCACGAACACCTGATACATTCATTTCTGTTGCCTTGTTTGTAATAGAAATAGATTCTAGGTAATATAAGCAAAAAAGAAATAAACAAAGGAAATGTATTAGATGGATATGGTGGTAGCTTATAGAAAAACAGGACCAGCTGAACAACGACATCTCACAAAGGACAGGAAACAGGGTATTAGATGTCCAGGAAGCTGGTGTTTCCAGGGCAACACCTTTGGGACAGTTGTTTTCAGCCCTGCCTGTGTCACTGGTCAGTATACAAATTCTGGGGATAGAGAGTCTGTTAGACTTCGCTTGGTTCATGTCCAGCCTTTGGATAAAGAAGGGCAGGACATTCTGATTTCAGGACTCCCAAAAAGTGTATCTGCTGAGAAAGGCTGGGTTGAGCATCCATTCTGGCTAGTTGAACGTGATCATGCCCAAGTCATTTCAGTTGTTGCAGATTTTGACTATCACCCTGAGAGAGGGGTAAATCCCAAAAGGAAAATCGAGGTTTTCAACAGGGTGCGGTGGCTCATGCCTGTAATCCCAGCATTTTGGGAGACTGAGGCGGGCGGATCACATGAGGTCAGGAGTTTGAGACCAGCCTGGACAACATGGTGAAGCACTGTCTCTACTACAAAATTCAAAAATTAGCCAGATGTGGTGGCGGGCACCTGTAATCCCAGCTACTTGGGAGGCTGAGACAGGAGAATCGCTTGAGCCCGGGAGGCGGAGGTTGCAGTAAGCCAAGATTACGCCACTGCACTCCAGCCTGGGTGACAGAGTGAGACTCTATTTAAAAAAAAAGAAAAAGAAAAAGAAAAATTGAGATGTTCAAGCTGAAAAGAAGGAAAGGTTAATAGACAGGTGAAACCACGCCCCTCTATTGTGAGACAGGTATGCGCCATGATATTGATCAATAAGAATATTTATAGCCTATTTACTCTAAAACCCATGTATTATTATTATTCCAAACCCATTGATTATTATTCCAAAACATACCTATTTTTAACTGTTTTTTTTTTTTTTTTTTGAGGCGGAGTCTTCACTCTGTCGCCCAGGCTGGAGTGCAGTGGCACCATCTCGGCTCACTGCAAGCTCCGCCTCCCGGGTTCGCGCCATTCTCCTGCCTCAGCCTCCCGAGTAGCTGGGACTACAGGCGCCCGCCACCGCGCCTGGCTAATTTTTTGTATTTTAGTAGAGACGGGGTTTCACCGTGTTAGCCAGGATGGTCTCGATCTCCTGACCTCGTGATCCGCCCGCCTCGGCCTCCCAAAGTGCAGGGATTACAGGCGTGAGCCACCGCGCCCGGCCTTATTTTTAACTGTTTAAGCACATTATTGGAACATTCAGTGAGAGCTTGATGATCTTTGATTCTTCAACGCAAATCAACTTTCTACCACGTCATGGGAATAAAACAGAAATTAAACAGTTGAAAAGGCCTCTACACTCCCAATACCTCTGGTGTCCACCCCCCATCTAATATTCTTATGTATTCATAGGAGATGTTAAATAAATGGCAAGAGTCTCCTATTTCTTTTTTAAATAAGAAGAAAGACTGCGTAGCTATGAAAGATAGACTCTGTCACCAGAGCCACGCAAGAGATCTTTAGAGGAATAAATAGCTGCAGTCTCATAGCAACATTCAGCTGAACAATGCTGGGAGCTGAAAGATGGTCTTCGGCTAGAAATTCATGCCTACAAAAGAATACCATCCACGAAGTTCCTCACTGTTAATTACAGATAGTAAAGCCAGTCCACAAGCAATGAAAGTGAGGGTCCATCATGCAGCCGGCTTCTTGGGAATTTTGCAAGGACTGACCAATATCCTCAGAAAGCTAAAATGAATGAAGATGCTTTTTTTTTTTTTTTTTTTTTTTTTTTGACAAGGTCTCTCTCTGTCCCCCAGGCTGGAGTGCAGTGGCGCAATCTCAGCTCACTGCAACCTCCCAAGTTGTTGGGATTACAGGTGCCCGCCACCACGTCCAGCTAATTTTTGTTTTTTCAGTACAGACAGAGGTTTCACCCAGCACTTTGGGAGACCATGAAAAGAATCCAAAATTCAGCCAGGGCCTAAAAAGGTGTATGAAGACAGTAGTAACCTTAATGCAGAATCTCAGCCATCTAAATCAGGTGCTAAAATTAAAAGGGGTTGAGAAAGAATCACAAAGGAATGTGAAAGAGTTGATGGGATGGAAGTGCCAGATGGCAGGACATTAAGGTATCTCAAAAGAGCTAAAAGAAAGACAATCAAGGCCAGACATGGTGGCTCACGCCTGTAATCCCAGCACTTCGGGAGGCCGAGGCAGGCAGATCACCTGAGGTCAGGAGTTCAAGACCAGCCTGGCCAACATGGCGAAACCCCACCTCTACCAAAATTAGCTGGGGGTGGTGGTGAGTGACTGTCATCCCAGCTACTCAGGAGGCTGAGGCAGGAGAATCGCTTGAACCCAGGAGGTGGAGGTTGCAGTGAGCCAAGATCGCGCCATTGCACTCCAGCCTGGGCAACAGAGTGAGATTCTGTCTCAAAAAAAAAAAAAAAAAAAAAGAGAGAGAGAGACAGAGAAATAGACTTTCTGAAGAGTTCATCTGAAGAGCTATCCTGCAGGTGACAATGTGGTGAGGCTGTGATGATAATGTCCCATGAGGACCATGGAAGAAAATGAGCTTGCTGAGCTGGGGAAGAGATGGAGGCAAGATCTTCAAATCTGGGGAAGACATGTTTAAATGTGTGAAGGGCTGTAACATCAGAAGGAATTCCAATTAAACATGGCAGATTGAACACATATATACATATACATATATATCTATACATAGATAGAGAAATGGAATATGTTGATAAATAATATTGGTCTTTTAAGAGATTTCAGTATTGGAAGTTTGATTTATTAGATTTTGAAGAGTTGTTTAAGCACCTGGGGAGGTTTTGCTTTTTAAGTTGGGAAATCAAGTCTAGCAACTCTGTAGTAGACATAAAGGATAATGATGAAAGACTGTGGGAGACCAGGCAACAGCAGACAGGATATATCAACAAAATGTCTGAAAATGGTAAGTTCTGGCTGGGTGCAGTGGCACACGCTTATAATCCCAGCACTTTGGGAGGCCAAGGTGGGAGGATCACTTGGGCTCAAGAGTTCAAGACCAGTCTGGGCAGCATGGCAAAACCCCATCTCTCCAGATAAATAAATAAATAAATAAATAAAGCCAGATATGGTGGTGTGTGCCTGTGGTCCCAGCTACTTGGGAGGCTGAAGTGGGAGCATTGCTTGACCCCAGGAGGTCTCAGTGAGCCAAGATCACACCACTGCACTCCAGTATGGGCAACAGAGGAAGATCCTGTCAAAAAAAAAAAAAAAAAAGTAAAGAAAAGAAAAGAAAAGCAAGAACGAAGGGGAAGGGAAGGGGAAGGGAAAGTGAAGGGAAGGGAAGGGAAGGGGAAGGGAAGGGGAAGGGANCGAAGGGGAAGGGAAAGTGAAGGGAAGGGAAGGGAAGGGGAAGGGAAGGGGAAGGGAGGGGTAGGGAAGGGAAGGGGAAGGGAAGGTTAGGTTCTGGTGCTGAAGAGAAGGTTCTGATGGTTACTTCACCAAGCAAGAGAAGCTCTGGTTGCTGAAGAAGTTCCTACAAAGGGGGATCCTGCTATGGTCTGAATGTTTGTTTCCCTCCCAAATTCATATGTTGAAATCCTAACTCCCATGGTGATGGCATTATTTAATAGAAGGTGGGGGCAGGGCGCAGTGGCTCACGCCTGTAATCCCAGCACTTTGAGAGGCCAAGGTGGGCGGATCACGAGGTCCGGAGATCGAGACCATTCTGGCTAACACTGTGAAACTCCATCTCTATTAAAAATACAAAAAATTAGCTGGGCGAGGTGGCGGGCGCCTGTAGTCCCAGCTACTCGGGAGGCTGAGGCAGGAGAATCGCGGGAACCCGGCAGACAGAGCTTGCAGTGAGCCAAGATCGTGCCACTGCACTCCAGCCTGGGCAACAGAGTGAGACTCCATCTCAAAAAAAAAAAAAAAAAATAGAGGGTGGGGCTTTTTGGGAGTAGTTGTCAGAATCAAAATGGACTCACTAGTGTTAAAGAAAACTAAACAACCAACAAACGAAACTCCTGGCACATAAAGACGGGGAAGACCATGAAGAGAGGATTCTCTTGCTTGTACGCCTAGTAACGAAACTATCACAAAGACTGCAAAACTCACAAGCTAGCACAATGGCCGTGATAACCTTACACAAAAGAATACTTTCATGACTGGGTGCGGTGGCTCACACCTGTAATCCCAGCATTTTGGGAGGCCAAGGCAGGAGAATTGCTTGAGCCCAGGGGTTTGAGACCAGCCTGGGCAAGCAACATAGGGAGACTCCGACTCTACGAAAAACACAAAAACGAAAAACTTTTGCAAGGACATCTACTCAGCAACTGTCTGTCCAACCTTGTACTGGCATCACCTTTGTTACTGATCTTTGCAGCCAATAATAATTATTTCAAAACAATTATGTAATCCTCTTCACTTTTTCCTTTAAAAAAGTGTCTTTGTCTTCTTTTACCTCCCTGAATACGTACCTAGTTTACTATGGCATGCATATAATGCTCTTTTCCCAAGTAAACATCATTTTCTTTTGGAGAGCCTCTGTTTATTTAGGTTGACAGTCATAAGAGTGGGGCCCTCATGAATGGGATTAGTGCCCTATAAAACTGATTTATGGTAACAGAAGTCAGAATGGGCTGGGCATGGTGGCTCATGACTGTAATGCCAACACTTTAGGAGTCCGAATTGGGAGGATCCCTTGTGCCCAAGAGTCTGAGATCAGCATGGACAACATCCCTACAAAAATAAAAATAAAACATCTCTACAAAAATCAATATAAACAAATAAAAATAAAACATCTCTACAACATCTCTACAAAAATAAAAATAAAAAATTAGCCAGGGGTGGTGGTGCACGCCTGTAATCCCAGCTACTTGAGAGGCAGAGGTGCAAAGATTGCACCAGGAGGTTGAGGCTGCAGTGAGTCTTGATCACACCACTGCATTCCAGCTTGGGCAGCAGAATGAGACCGTGACACACACACACACACACACACACACACACACACACACACACACGTCAGAATGATGCTTGGCCTTGGGGATGGAGGTGATTGCTGGATGAAAAGGCACAGCATGCGGTGGGGGAGCTTCTGGGATGATGGCAATGTCCTACAATTTGATCTGGTTAGCAGTTACACAAGTGTGGACGTATGTAAACGTAGCAAACTAGACATTTAATATTAGTGCACTCTATGTAAGTTACAGCGCAACAAAAAAGCAAATTAAAACTCTTAAGTGTGAGGAAAGATGACCCAGGATACAGAAAACCTAGGCTGCAACACAAGAAGTCCTGGGGGGTAGTTACTGTGCAGACAGCCTGAAGAGCAACCATTCCCCGCCTGCCCCGAGCAGGAGGATGGGGTGAGAAAAACTAGGTGCCAATAACAAAGCAGGTGTAGTTGGCCACATGGAAAATAGTGTTCAGATGAGTTTTATAATTCAGTTGGAGAATTTGGCAAGAATTAGTAATGGCAGCTTAACCCATATCCAAACTAGTATCCTCAGTTTTCTATATCTTCTCTGCCACATTTGGCAGAAGAAAAAGAGATACTTAGAAAAGATATAGAAAACCGAGGGTACTAGTTTGGATACAGGTTAAACTGCTATTAAAAAACAGACTGGGGCTGGGCGCGGTGGCTCATGCCTGTAATCCCAGCACTTTGGGAGGCCAAGACGGGCAGATCATGAGGTCAGGAGATCGAGACCATCCTGGCTAACACAGTGAAACCCCGTCTCTACTAAAAAATACAAAAAAAACTAGCTGGGCGAGGTGGCAGGTGCCTGTAGTCCCAGCTACTCGGGAGGCTGAGGCAGGAGAATGGCGGGAACCCGGGAGGCGGAGCTTGCAATGAGCCGAGATCGCGCTACTGCACTCCAGCCTGGGCGACAGAGCGAGACTCTGTCTCAAAAAACAAAAAAACAAAACAAAAAAACAGACTGGGGCTGGGCGTGGTGGCTCATGCCTGTAATCCCAGCATTGTGGGAGGCCAAGGCGGGCAGATCACTTGAGGTCAGGAGTTTGAGACCAGCCTGGGCAACATGGTGACACCCAGTCTCTATTAAAAATGCAAAAATTCCTGTAATCCCAGCACTTTGGGAGGCCAAGTGGGGGTGGATCACAAGGTCAAGAGTTCGAGACCATCCTGGCCAACATGGTGAAACCCCATCTCTACTAAAAATACAAAAAATTAGCTGGGCATGGTGGTGTGTGCCTGTAGTCCCAGCTACTTGGGAGGCTGAGGCGGGAGAATTGCTGGAACCCGAGAGGCGGAGGTTGCAATGAGCTGAGATCATGCCACTGCACTCCAGCCGGCGGACAGAGCGAGATTCCGTCTCAAAAAAAAAAAAGCAGTGGCATGCACCTGTAGTCCCAGCTACTCAGGAAGCTGAGGCAGGAGAATCGCTTGAACCCAGGAGGCAGAGGTTGCAGTGAGCTGAGATCGTGCCATTGCACTCCAGCCTGGGCAACAGAGCGAGACTCCGTCTCAAAAACAAAAAACAAAACAAACAAACAAAAAAACCCACAAAACAGGCTGGGTGCAGTGGCTCACACCTGTAATCCCAGCACTTTGGGAGGCCGAGGAGAGCAGATCACTTGAGGTCAGGGGTTGGAGACCATCCTGGCCAACATGGTGAAACCCCATCTCTACCCAAAATACAAAAATCAGCCCAGTGTGGTGGTGCACACCTGTAGTCCCAGCTACTCGGGAGGCTGAGACAGGAGAAATGCTTGAACCCGGGGGGTGGAGGTTGCAGTGAGCCAAGATCATGCCACTGCACTCCAGCATGGGCGACAAAGCGAGACTCTGTCTCAAAAAAAAAAAAGTAGTAGCTATATTTGAAGCATGTTAGGTTAAATAATATGATGTCTTACGATGTCTTGGATCCAGTGGTAAGAGAAAAGGATGGGGTTTTGTGTGTAGTTTATCTGCCTGCTTCAGCCAGAATAAGTCAGAGAGGCCTTCCTGGAGGAGGCAGCATCAGAGTTGGGACTGTAGAGGGTTTGCCACATGAAGAGGGGAGAGGTTTTCTACAGAGAGGAAACAGCTGGAAGAAAGACATATGAGCCATAGAGTGGGTGGGATTGAGATCTTGAGAAGATGTTATAATTGTAGCAAAGAGTAAGGGGACAGAGAAGGGGACACAAGTTTAGAGAAGGGAAAGGGTCTGAGAGGACCTTCTAAGGGTGTTGAGTCTAATCCTGTAGGAACTGAGTTTGGCATGTGTACGGAGGAAACAGGGCTTCTCTGTGCGTGAAGATGATGCTACCTACTAAGCTATACTTTTTTCAGACATTTTCTTGAGGGTGGACATTCACTCTCAGAAAGGTACATAGATTGAGGTCAGGAGTTCAAGACCAGCATAGGCAACATAGCGAGACCACATCTCTAAATAAAATTTTAAAATTAGCCACGTATGGTGGCACATGCCTGTATTCCCAGCTACTCAGGAGGCTAAGGCAGGAGGATGACTTGAGCCCAGGAGTTTGAGGCTGCAGTGAGCTATGATCATGCCACTATGGTTTAGCTTGGGGGACAGAGCAAGACCCTGTCTCTAAAGAAAAAAAAAAAAAAAGGACAGAGAATCGAGTGCTCTAGAACCTGAAGAATCCCAGCAATCCAAATGATCTGATCTGATCCACTCTTTATGATGAGGTAAGGGCCTCAGAGAGGTCCCCCAACTAGATATCAATTGAGCTGGGATTAGAACTGGGTCTCCTGACTTCCAAATTCCCTCATTAAACAGGGATGCCAGGTTACAACTGGGACCAGAGCACCTTTCTCATCGTATACATAAAACCATGAAAAATGTAAGACACGAGAATACATCAGCGCACATTCATTGGCTGTCAGAACAAAAACGTCATCACGTTGGACAACCTCTGGAAAAGTCCCCTCTACACTCATGAATGAATGAGAGTGAAAAAAGCAACCACTGTCTTGGTATTGTTACCAAACAGTATTTGACCTATTTGGAGCATGAAGGTACATAGTCCAGGGGCACCCATCTCTATGGAATAAAATGCAGGTGGCGCCTCATAGAGTTGTGCAGTGGCCCCATGCCCAAACCTGGCATTCAAGCCATCCGCCAGGAGTAATCCTAAAAGCACATTCTTGAGGCTGACCTGGTGGGTAATGGAGGTGGTGGCTACGAAAACATTGTTTCTCCATATGCGGCCAAGTCGCCCCTATAGAGCTCAACCCCCAGATCCTGGCTCGATCAACTCTGCTCTAAGGACCTCATTCTGCTAACAAAGGTCCAGAGAAGGAAGGAGTCACGTGTTTCTTAGAGGGTATGTGGATGACAGTAACAACGCCATCCAGTTTGCCAAAGCAAAGTCTCCCTGTGGCCCTGTTGTCACTTTCCAAGCTACAGACAAATGCTTTTTTCCCCCTAACTCTCAACTCAGCATTGTGGAAACTAAACATCACAATCAGCTTCAGGAGCCTCACTGTTGCCATGGGTTACATGAATTCAAATGTAAGGATGGAACCAAAACAGGCCCTTAAATATCAGCCCTCGAGTGGGTGGCGAAATGAAGTGCTATAACACCTTAAAGGAAAACAGGAGACGCGTGGCAAGGGGTGGATCCTGCTGTGGCAGGATGGGTGGTTGCTGCCTGGAGCCTCAATTTGTTAACAGCTTCTAAAAATATTCTCTGTGTATAGGGCTTGCAAGTCACAGCAGATACTCAGAGAAATAAGAATGAATGTCTGAAACTAGACCTGCGCTGTCCAATATGATAGCCACTGGCCACAGGTGGCCATTAAGCACTTGAAACGTGGCTAGTCTGACTTAAGATGTGCGATAAGCACAAAACCCACACCAGATGGCAAAGACTGTAAAAGTCACGTTAATAATTTTAGGTTATTTTGTACGGTAGTCACTGTATTGAGTTATCTAAAATATACCATATAGTGGGTTATCATACAGAACTAAATAAATCGGATTAAATAAAATATATTACTAGAATTAATTTCACCTATCTCTTTACTTTTTAAATGTGGCTACTGGAAAATTTTACATTACATATATGGCTTACACTTGTGGCTTTCATTTGTAAATTACATTCTGTTTCTACTGGACTGCAAACTGTGGGTACCTTTTTCCAGAGGCTTGTCCTAACCTCTGTCTTATCCCAACACATTCCAACTTTCCTTCCCATTCAAATCATTCCCTTACTTTTTCCTTTTCCACATTTCTCTCTCTCTCTTTTTTTGAAATGGAGTCTTGCTTTGTCACCCAGGCTGGAGTGCAATGGCACAATCTCAGCTCACTGCAACCTCCTCCTCCCGGATTCAAGCGATTCTCCTGCCTTAGCCTCCTGAGTAGCTGGGATTATAGGCACCACCATCATACCCTGCTAACTTTTGTATTTTTATAGAAATAGGGGGATTTCTCCATGTTGGCCAGACTGGTCTTGAACTCCTGATCTCAGATGATCCACCTGCCTCTGCCTCACAAAGTGCTGGGATTACAGGTGTGAGCCACTGTGCCCAGCTCACATTTCTCTTTTATTATCACATTTTCTATTCTTTCGACAGAAAAAAATGGCTCACTTGTATCGTTAAATAGGAAGACTAATAAATAGTTAATATTATTTAAAAGGCTAAGTGCTAACGCTTTACCTACTTTATGGCATATAATCTCCCCCAACTAACTTATAAGGTAGGAATCGTTATTAGCACAGAGAGGTTGGGCTATATGCCCAAAGTCACACAGCTAGTAAATAGAAAAACTAGGATTCAAACCCCAGGAAGTCTGTCTCCCAAGCCCTCACTACTCCACCTACCATAAAAGAAATGGGAAATTGTAATAGACATCTCTTGTGAACAGTTGATTGCTTTTTTCCATTTGCAGTGCCCTGGAGCCCTAGGTAAGATGGCAGTGAAGCTTAAAACCTAGTGGCGGGCTCCTAAAATGTGTCCACCAGTACTCTGCACTGAATCGTGCCCACTCCCCATCTTTATCCCCAATATGATGGTATTTGGAGATGGGGCCTTTGAGAGGTAATGAGGTTCAGTTGAGGTCACGAGGGTACGCTCCTCATGATGGGATTAGTGTCCTTATAAGATGAAACCCCAGGAGCTTGCATGCACGCTCTCTCCCGCTCCAACACACACTGAGGAAAGGCCACATCAGCACACAGGGAGGCAGGAGGAGTGCCCCCACCAGAACCTGACCGTGCTGGCACCCTGATCACAGACTTCTAGCCTCTAGAACTGTGAGAAATACATTCCTGTTGTGGAAGCCACCCAGCCTGTGGTTTTGTTATGGTAGCCCAAGCAGATGAGGACATCAGACCCCTGAGTTTGGTCATTGTGGCTGCAACAGCTGATCTCTGAGAACCTGTTATGCATTAAGAGCCTATGGAAGGGGCTCTTAGCCTTGGAGGATGCGAACAAGCAGGAAAGACTCAATGCAAGAGCCTATAGAGACTTCAAGTGGCAGAGGACAAAGGAATGACATAGCCGGGAGGGGACAGGGATACTGGGCTGAAGATGAGGGAATAGAAGGAGGTTAGGGAACATTGTATACCATAAAAGATTCACAGTTTTTAATGAGGAAAATATGTAAGATGTCTGAACAATAGAAGAACCAATATACGGATGGTTGTAGGTGGGATTTAGAGAAAGAGAATTTACCTGTTGACCTAGTGGGGCTGCCTTATCTGATTATCTTTTTTTTTTTTTTTTTTCTGAGACAGAGTCTTACTCTGTCACTCAAGCTGACAGAGTGAGCTTGGAGTGCAGAGTGCAATGGCTGGGATTACAGGCATGTGCCACCAAGCCTGGTTAATTTTTGTATTTTTAGTGGAGATGGGGTTTCACCATGTTGGCCAGGCTGGTCTCAAACTCCTGACCTCAGGTGATCCACCCACCTCGAACTCCCAAAGTGCTGGGATTACAGGCGTGAGCCACCGCGCCCAGCCCATATCTGATTATCTTAAGCTCTGGGCTCAAACCATAGTGCTTCCACTGGTTACAAAGTTGATTGCTTTTAATTATTAGAAAAGGGATTTAAGCAGTCAGTGTGGTAAGGATTTGCTTCCTGTGTATTTAATGTGGATTGCGGTCTTTTCCCAATAACAAGTGCCCTCTCCCTGCTTGTGTTCCTGAGGGCTTTGCGGGTGAAAAAGGCAGGAGATGTCAGCCCCATGGCACATCCAGGAGCCCTGTCATCAGAGCGTGTGATCTGGGATCCCAGAGGGAGCGGGCTGCATATGGAGTCACATCTGTGCTTTGTTTATTGGCAGAAATGAAGTTTAAGGGCAAATGGTTTATAGCGGGGGTCCCCATGCCCTGGGCAGCAGCAGCACCTGCCAGGTACTGGTCTGTGGCCTGTTAGGAACCAGGCCGAACAGCAGGAGGTAAGTTGCGGAAGAGTGAGCGAAGCTTTATCTGTATTTACAGCCACTCCTCATCGCTTGCATTACCATGTGAGCTCTACCTCCTGTCAGATCAGCGGCAGCATTAGATTCCCATAGGAGCATGAACCCTATTGTCAACTGCAAATGCAAGGGACAGATCTAGGTTGCACACTCCTTATGAGAACCTAATGCCTGATGATCTGTCACTGTCTCCCATGACCGCCAGATGGGACCATCTAGTTTCAGGAAGACAAGCTCAGGGATCCCACTGATTCTACATTATGGTGGGTTGTATAATTATTTCATTATATATTACAATGGAATCACAATATAAATAAAGTGTACAATAAATGGAATGCGCTCAAATCATCCTAAAACCCTCCCTCCCACCCCCATGTGTGGAAAAATTGTCTCCCATGAAACTGGTCCCTGGTGCCTAAAAGGTTGGGGACCATTGGTTTAAAGATGATAAAAGAGAATCAAAGCACATCAGAGGGATCACGAAGAAGTGAGATGATAGTTAGAGGGCAATTACAAGGGAAAAAGTAACATGCAAAGGAAACCCAAAGGCACCAGGGATTTCAGTGTCAGGGTGCAGTCACATGGATAGAAAAATGCCTTAAACCCAAGTGGCTTGAGTGCAGATCCCAGAGCTGGCACTTAAAAGCTGTGGAACTGTGGCCAGGTGTGGTGGCTCACACCTGTAATCCCAGCACTTTGGGAGGCCGAGGTGGGTGGATCATTTGAGGTCAGGAGTCCAAAACTAGCCTGGCCAACATGATGAAACCCTGTATCTACTAAAAATACAAAAAAATTAGCTGTGCATGGTGGCAGGTGCCTATAATCCCAGCTACTCAGGAGGCTGAGGCAGGAGAATTGCTTGAACTCGGGAAGCGGAGGTTGCAGTGAGCTGAGATTGCACCACTACACTCCAGCCTGGGCGACAGAGCGAGACTCTGTCTCAAAAAACAAAACAAAACAAAAACAGCTGTGGAACTGCTGAACCTTCAAAACAAAAACAGCTGTGGAACTGCTGAACTTTCTCCCTTCCCCTTCCCCTCCCTCCCTCCCTGCCTCCCTTCCTCCCTCCCTCCCTTCCTTCCCTCCCCTCCTCCCCTCCTCCCCTCCTCCCCTCCTCCCCTCCTCCCTTCCTTCCCTTCCTTCCCTTCCTTCTTTCTTTCTTTTGAGACAGGATCTTGCCTCTTGCCCAGATTGGAGTGCATGATCATAGCTTACTGCTTGAACTCCTGGGCTGAGGCAATCCTCCAACCTCAGTGTCCCAAGTAGCTGGGACTACAGGCGCATGCCACCACACCCAGTTAGTTTTAAAATGTTTTATAGAGACAGGGTCTCGCTATGTTACCCAGGCTAACCTCAAACACCTGGCCTTAAGTGATCCATGGAACCCTTCGAGTCTGCATTACCTTCCATTCGAACAAGTATCGTGGCAGAAAAATGTCCAAAGGTGACCACAACAACATCTCCCATCCACATGCTCTTCTTACAAGGACAACTGACCTCTCCTCCTGTGGAGGGGTGAACTTGAACCTCAGGAAGAGGAGAAGTGATGCTGTGTGACTTCCAGGTCTGTAGAAGGCGGTACAGCTTGCATTTGGCTCCCTTTCCTGGGACATTCATTCTTGGAACTTGAAATGCTGTGAGGAAGCTCAGTCTCGTGGAGGGGCCTCACGCAGGCGCACTGCAGACATCCCCAGCAGAGGGTGCAGCCGGTGGCAGCAGCAGCTGCAAGGCATGGAGGTGATGAACCTCAGGATGGATCTGGCCGCAGCCATTGGGCCTCTCCTGTGCTCTAAGTCTTCCCAGCTCAGACATCATGGAGCAAGCCCCTTCCAACCCCTGACCCAGAGAAGCCGTGAGCATCATAAAGCAGTTATGGCTTCCCACCACTGTGGTTTCAGTCATTTATTATGCGGTCATAGATAAATGGAACGAGTGTAATAAAAACCACCTTGGAGGCTTGGTGAGGTGGCTCATGCCTGTAGTTCCAGCACTTTAGGAGGCTGAGGGGGGAGGATTGCTTGAGGCCAGCGGGAGACCAGCCTGTGGGCAACATAACAAGACCCTGTTTCTACAAAAAATAATAATAAATAAAATAAAAGCCACCTTGAGAGTTGTGAGAACCAGAGATAACATATGACAAACACCTCATTTGCTGCCCGTCTTACAGCCAAAGCTCAGAAATGCCAACTATTATCAACATTATTGAGAGGTGAGAGGATCCTGATCAACTAGCTTTATTTATCTTGTCCTGTCAATCATCTTTTCCCCACTCCCCACTGTCCCCCACACTTCCAAGAAACCTCCGCGTCAACCCAGTGTAGCAAACCCTCCTCCTCTATAAGCTCAAACCACTTTCTTCTACCTGGAAGCAATGAAGGTCTTTTTAGGGGTCAGGAGAGGTGGGGGTGGCCCACGCCTGAAGCCAGCTGTGTGTTATGTCATGCCCTTTGGTCCAGCTGGCCAAATCTCCTTAGCCCATTGCATCATGTAGCTCACATGTCTTTATTCTTTTGCCTTTTGGAAACCACGATTCATTTGGATCTGGGACGGACCCTAAATTATTATTAGTATTATTATTATTGAGGCAGAGTGTCGCTCTGCCACCCAGGCTGGAGTGCAGTGGCACAATCCCAGCTCACTGCAACCTCTGCCTCCTGGGTTCAAGTGATTCTCCTGCCTTGGCCTCCCGAGTAGCTGGGATTACAGGCGCACGCCACCATGCCCGGCTAATTTTGTATTTTTAGTAGAGACGGAGTTTCACCATGTTGGCCAGGCTGGTCTCAAACTCCTGACCTTGTGATCCACCCACCTCGGCCTCCCAAAGTGCTGGGATCACAGAGGTGAGGCTGACCCTAAAGTTATTGCAGGATCTCTGTTGACACAGGTCTATCAGAATCAGCCCAGGAAGGCCAGGGGAGGAGCCTGCACAGCCTTGGTTGGGAATGTAAATAGCTCCAATGTCCACTCACTCTCCCCTCAGTCTGCCACAGCCAGTGGAATGCTGCTGCGCATGTCGTCACTGTGTGTTGTGACACGATGCAGGTTTAGGGAACGAAGGTTCTCCACCCTCTCTTGGAGCTGTTAGGCGGACCCACCCACCCACTCTACCATGTGTCTTGAACAAGGTGTGTCTCTTGCAAAGCAGCTCTCCCTCCTCCCATTGTTTTTTTTTTTTTCCTCTCCAAATTGAGTTGTGAAACAAATGCAGAAACAAAGACCCAACGTCCAAGGTCAAACAATCCAAGGCAAAGTTTACAACCATGGAAATGAGCTCTTGTATTAAGATGATCACTGAATTCAGATTAAGAAAGCCCCAGAGGCAGGCTTCCTTCGATGTTCACGTTGATGGCCATCATGAGAAAGTTGTCAAATGCGTGTTATGGCTGGGCAAGTGTGTGTGGGAAATTCAGGCACCCCACTATGTTCTACAATCCACACCGAAATGCTGGAAGGTAAATATATTTTCCGAGTGGGGACATCATGTTGCTATGCAGTTCAAGTCAACACACATTCACTGAGTGCCCAACTGTAGTGTTTATGAGGCACCTGTCATGAGCCAGGCCCTCTGCTGAGCATCATATGTGCATCACATCATTTTGTCCTGGTAGCAACCGCAAAGGGTAGATACTCTGAGAGTTTCCATTTTACCGATAAGCAAACAGAGGCTTGGAGGGTTAATTCAGGGCCATGAGAGTCATCACAGAACAAATTTAGGATTTGAACCTGGTCTGTGTAATTTGGAAGTCAACCTCTATTTCACTAGCCTCGACCACATCCTCTGCTGTAAGTGCCAGGCACTGCCCATGCTGCTGGGGGCTCAGTAAACTCCATGGACCTTTATCAAGGCCCTATTTTGTACTATGTTAAATGTATGGAGAATAAAAAACGACTAAGGCTCAAGATAGATAGCTCCCTACGAAATAGAGAAAGGAATAGAAAATCTTTCTTTCTTTAAAGACTATTGTATAGGCGGGGCACGGTGGCTCACACCTGTAATCCCAGCACTTTGGGAGGCCAAGGCGGGCAGATCACCTGAGGTCAGGAGTTTGAGACCAGCCTGGCCAATGTGGTGAAACCCTGTCTACTAAAAGTACAGAAATTAGCCAGGCGTGGTGGCAGGCACCTGTAATCCCAGCTACTCGGGAGGCTGAGGCAGGAGAATCACTTGAACCCAGGAGGCAGAGGTTGCAGGTAGCCTAGATCTTGCCATTGTACTCCAGCCTGGGTGACAGAGCGAGACTCTGTCTCAAAAAAAAAAAAAAAAAAAAAAAAAAAAAAAAGACTATTGTATAAAATGTTGTGAAAATTCTCCTCCCCAACTCCCAGTCAACTGTGACCATCCAGGATATCCCGTTGGGCTTGCAAGAGCTCTCCCAAAGTGGCCAGTCGTTGTGGGTTGAACTGGGCCTCCCAAAAACATACTAACATGCACGGAGGGAAGAGGATATGAAGAGACACAGGGAGAAGGCAGCCATCTGACACAAGCCGAGGAGGGGGGCCTGGAACAGATCCCGCCCTCACAGCCCCCGGAGGAGCCAGCTTGGGATCCTGATGTTGGACTTCTGGCCTCCAGGGCTGTGCGAGAATACACTGCTATTGCTTACGCCACTCAGTTTATGGTGTCACAATGGCCCTAGCAAAGCACCACAGATTTGGGGACTGGTACCTGTGAATTTGGCCTTTTTTGGAAATCGGTCCATTGCATATGTAAATAAAATGTATGTTAAGATAAGGGCATTCTGGAATAGGATGAGTCCTTATAAAAAGAGAAGAGGCTGGGTGTGGTGGCTCATGCCCGTAATCTCAGTACTTTGGGAGGCCAAGGCAGGTGGATCACTTAAGGCCAGGAATTTGAGACAAACCTGAGCAAAACAGGGAGATCTCAAAAAAAAAATTTTTTTTTTTTAATTAGCCAGGCATGGTAGCATGTGCCTACAATCTCAGCTACTCAGGAGGCTGAGGTGGGAGGATCACTGGAGCCTGGAGGTTGAGGCTGCAGTGAGCTGTGATCACACCACGGCACACCAGCCTGGGTGACAGAGCAAGACCCTGTCTCAAAAAGGAGGAGGAGGAGGAGGAATGAAGAAGGAAGAAGAATGAAGAAGGAAGAAGAATGAAGAAGGAAGGAAGAAGGAAGAATGAAGAAGGAAGAAGGAAGAAGAAACAGATGGAGACAGAGGGAGACAGCCATGTAGCCATGAGACAGTGAGGCAGAGTCCAGAGTTATGTAGCTCCAATAAATTTCAAGAGTTCTTGGCAGCCACCAGAAGCCAGGACAGAGGCATGGAACAGACTTTTTCTTGAGTCCCCAAGAAGGAACCAACCCTGCCTACTGACACCTTGATTTTGGATTTATGGACTCCAGACTGTAAGGGAGTAAATTTCTGTTATTTTAAGCCACCCAGTTTGTGGTACTTTTTAAGGCAGCCCTAGGAAATAAATACAGCAACTTTCCATTTAACCATGTTTTCTGGTTTTGTGGGAGGAAAGCAAATTCTTCCTTAACCTTGGTATCTGCCATCCTTCCTGTGTCTCTGCAAGGCCTTTCTAATCCCTCCCCAAGGCTTTGGTCCTTTGGAGACAGCCCTGTGCTGAACCTCCTCCTGCTCTAAGTCTCCTCTGTGTCATTCACACTTACCTCTGCTTCCCGAGACTCTGAAATGCACACTCAGCCCTTGGCTCTCTTGTGAGCATCCTCTGCATCCCTCTTGGTTAATTTTATCCTAGAAAAAGGGTCAAGTCTGCCCGAGTGAGGTACGGAGGAACAGCTGAAGCTGGAGACCAGACCCTGAGTAGAGAGAGAGTCCTAGCTGACCTGACCTAAGGAGCTTAAGTCTCTCAACAGAGAGGATGGAGAGCTACTACTGAAGGCTTGGAATCAGTAGAGTTCATTCACGTGAACGTCTTTATTGAGTGCCTGCTGTATGCTAGGCACCGTGGTAAATGCTAGGGGAGGTCGCTAGGTAGGAATGCTTTCAGCTGCAGGAGACAGGACACTTGACTCATGGTGATCTAAACCAGAAGTTCATTTATCATGTATTTGACAAGTCATTGAAGGACATGTGACATGGATGTCTTCATAGACCCAGGTTTTTCAACTCTTTTACTCCACTGTCTTCAACATGTTGACACTGAGTCTCATGTTTGTTACCTCATGGTCTTGAACGGTGAAGCCACTGACCAAGATGGGTATTATGGTCTTGAACTGTGTCTCCCCAAATTTACATGTTGAAGTCCCAACCCCTAGTATTCCAGAATGTAACTGCATCTGGAGATAGAACTTTTGAAGAGGCAATTAAGTTAAAATGGGGTCGTATGGGGGGATGCTAATCCAATCTGACGGTGTCCTTACAAGAGGAGAAAATTTGGACACGAAGATACATCAAGGGTGTAAGGACACAGGAAAGACCACAACACACCATGGCAAGAAGGCGGCCATCTGCAAGGCAAGGAGAGAGGTCTCAGAAGAGGCCAAACCTGCCCATTTCTTGATGTTGGACTTGCGGCCTGCACATCTGTGAGACGATAAATTCCATGCCACCCAATCTGGGACATTTAGTTATGGCAGCCCTAGTAAACTAATATCATGGGGAGACATGGCGGGGAGAACAGGCTTGGAGTGGGTGGGAGGGAAGAGGGAGTGCTAAGCCGGTTCGTTGACTCAAGCTGTTCAGCCAAACTGCAGTGATCTCCCTTCCCTGCCAGTTAGGATCAGCCAGTTCCCCTTCACACCCCCAATCACTTTCTACCTTGCTTACAGACTTCAGTCTCCCTGAGACACATATTTCAGAGCAGAAGGATCCTCCCCACACCACCACCAGCTTGTGAACTGTTTATTCTTTTCCAAATGTTTTGCATAGCTGTGTTGAAGGCAGAAAGGTTTATTCCTGACTGGGTGCGGTGGCTCACACCTGTAATCCCAGCATTTTGGGAGGCCAAGGCGGGTGAATCACTTGAGGTCAGGAGTTTGAGACCAACCTGACCAACATGGTGAAACCCTGTCTCTACTAAAAATACAAAAATTAGCCAGGTGTGGTGGCGGGTGCCTGTAATCCCAGCTACTCGGGAGGCCGAGGCAGGAGAATCGCTTGAACCTGGAAGGTGAAGGTTGCAGTGAGCCGAGGCTACGCCATTGCACTCCAGCCTGGGCAACAAGAGCAAAACTCCATCTCAAAAAAAAAAAAAAGTTTGTCCTTTCTTTGATCATGTGATGGGTGCCCTTCTTGTGCCATCATTTTTGTTCTCCACAGCACCAGCACAAGGTGCCTGATACAGAAGAGGCCCTCGGTAAAGGTCTGTGGAGTGCAACAGAAGTAAAAGAAGGGGACTTTGAGTTGGGGCACCTCAGAAAGTGCCGTAGGCTCTCCAATGCCCTTGCATCTCCGTGGGGACCCTGGGAGTGCCAGGGAAGCTCAGATTCCTCACTTCTCTGTGCAACATATTTATCAGAAGAATGGGGGAGGGATGTGTGTGTATGTGCATGTGTGTGCATACGTGTGCGTGTGTGCAAGCATGTGTGCCCATGGCCTATGTGTGTTGATCAAGGCTATTCGCCGGGGAATTGGGTGGACAGATGGCTGGCCTGGAGGTGGGAGGCTAAGTTATCCTCTCTTCCTTCTGAGCCCCTGCTGGCTCCCAGATATGACACTACCCCAAAAACCTGAGAAACATTAGAATTTAAAAAAAGACACAGGATTTACTCAGTGGGCCTTGAGGCCCCTGAAGAAGAAAAGTTGGAATGTCAACGCTTGGCAGTATGGGAAGAAGAGCACCCAAGGTCAGCAAACACCAGGTATCATAATTGGATTTGAGAAGCATCCCCACCAAATACAGCTGAGCCCCCCAGCAAGGTGCCTAAAGGGCAGGGTGAGAACCAGCGGGCTGAATATAGGCTAGAATGTAAATATCAACTCTGTTTTATAGTATCTATAATATGCATCTTTTTTTTTTTTTTTTTGAGACAGAGTGTTGCCCTGTTGCCCAGGCTAGAGTGCAAATCTCGGCTCAATGCAACCTGCACCTCCTGGATTCAAGCGATTCTCCTGCCTCAGTCTCCCAAGTAGCTGGGATTACCGCATAATGTTCTATATGCAGTTTATGAATTCATAATATTTTACACATATTATGATATTTGTAACTTTTTTTTTCCTTAAAGTAGACTTGATAGGTGATGAAGAAGCCCTAGGTCCATCCAGTTCAACAAGAACCATCTTAAAACCTTCAATTTTCCGGCCGGGCGCGGTGGCTCACGCCTGTAATCCCAGCACTTTGGGAGGCCGAGGCGGGCAGATCACGAGGTCAGGAGGTCGAGACCATCCTGGCTAACATGGTGAAACCCCGTCTCTACTAAAAATGCAAAAAATTAGCCGGGCGAGGCCGCGGGCGCCTGTAGTCCCAGCTACTCGGGAGGCTGAGGCAGGAGAATGGCGTGAACCCGGGAGGCGGAGCTTGCAGTGAGCCGAGATCGCGCCACTGCACTCCAGCCTGGGCGACAGAGCGAGACTCTGTCTCAAAAAAAAAAAAAAAAAAAAAAAAAAAAACCTTCAATTTTCTATTTCCTGAAAATACAACTTTTTTGTGAATACAGATGAAATCTCATGATAGCACATGAAAGATTTTCGAGGTTTTAGCCTAAAATTGTGCAAAAGATTTTACAACGGTGATTGTGAAATCAGTCTTGTTGATCTTTGAGAAACTATGGAGAAAGAAAAACACACTAAAAGGTCAGAGTTGGGCAACGTTTGTCCCAATTATACATACAGTATGGTTCCATTCACACAAAGTGTAAAGGTTCAACTATGTGACTTAGGAATGCACACAAAGTGGCTGTAACGATGAAGAAATGCAGTGGAGTAAATACCATTAAAGTCAGGAAACTGGGCCGGCCGCGGTGGCTCACACCTGTAATCCCAGCACTTTGGGAGGCCAAGGCGGGTGGATCATGAGGTCAGGAGATCAAGACCATACTGGCTAACACTGTGAAACACCGTCTCTACTAAAAAATACAAAAAATTAGCTGGGCGTGGTGGCAGGTGCCTGTAGTCCCAGCTACTTGGGAGGCTGAGGCAGGAGAATGGCATGAACCCAGGAGGCGGAGCTTGCAGTGAGCTGAGATCACGCCACTGCACTCCAGCCTGGGTGACAGGGCAAGACTCCATCTCAAAAAAAAAAAAAAGTCAGGAAACCGATTACCTACAGGGGAAGGGGAAAGTTAATCTTGGGAAGAGACACATCAGTGGATTTTTCGGCTTCTCCCAACATTCAACTTATTGATTGTGTGATAGTTCCAGGGATGTTTGATTCCTAGTTATTTATTAATTTGTACATATTTATATTCGAACTTTCTGCATGTTTGTTATATTACACAATTGAAATATTTAAAAAAATAGGGCCAGGCACAGTGGCTCATGCCTGTAATCCCAGCACTTTGGGAGGCTGAGGTGGGTGGATTGCTTGAGCCCAGGAGTTCAAGACCAGCCTGGGCAACATGGCAAAAGCCCATCTCTACAAAAAAATACAAAAAATTAGCCTGGCATGGTGGTGCATGACGGCAGTCCCAGCTACGTGGGAGGCTGAGGTGGGAGGATCACTTGAGACCAAGAGGTGGAGGTGGCAGTGAGTTGAGCTCAGGCCACTGCTTTTCAGCCAGGGTGACAGAGTGAGACCATCTCAAAAATTAAAAAAAACAAAACAAAAAAAAAGATTTAAAAAATAGTTTATTTTCAAAAGAGAACAAAGGAGGCATTCAGACATTAAAAACCAAAATATTCATTAGGGGAAGAATCTGGAACAAGTTGTTAACCTGAATTAGTCTGAGCACTTGGAAAAGAAAGTGGTGATGCTGGCCAGGCGCTGTGGCTCACACCTGTAATCCCAGCACTCTGGGAGGCTGAGGCGAGTAGATCGCCCAAGGTCGGGAGTTCAAGACCAGCCTGACCAACATGGAGAAATCCCGTCTCTACTAAAAATATAAAATTAGCCGTGAGTGGTGGCGTGTGCCTGTAATCTCAGCTACTCAGGAGGCCGATACAGGAGAATCACTTGAACCCGGGAGGCAGAGGTTGCAGTGAGCCAAGATCACGCCATTGTACTCTAGCCTGGTGACAGAGTGAGACTCGTCTCAAAAAAAAAAAAAAAAAAAAAAAAGAGAAAGTGGTGATGCTAGGAGGCAGCACGGGCTCATTCAGAACAAGGTAAGCCAAAAGCATCTCATTTTGTTTTCACACAGTATTACTAGGCCATTGGGTCATGGGTTGCAGAAAGCATTTGACAAGCTCGCTCATGCTATTCCTGAGGACCAAACAAATGTGGGCTGGACCAGACGAAAGAACGTGAATCTGAAGAACACTGAGGTTGGTTTACAGCAGATTTAAAATGTGGCTGTGAATTTTTTAATACTCTTTCTATAGTGAGGTGAACAGTGTTGTACTGGTAAATGTTTAACAATTGGCTTTTTGGGGGAAAAAGTCCTGATTTGTAGTGTTTGCCAGTTTCTGATGTATGTATTTCTGCTGTGGCCAATGTTAAGGATGGCTACGTTTAACAAGCAGCTTGCAACGTTTTTGAAATATGAGTTGGTTCTCACTGGCCAGTACAGCTGCCTGTACTTTACTACTGGGTTGCTGTCTCCTCTTCTTGGACCTAGGCAGCTTGCTGACTGCTTTGGTCAAGTGTGCAGCAGAAGTGACTGTCTGTGATTCCAAAAGCCTGTCGTAAAGGCAGTGCCAAGTTCTACTCTGGTGCAGGAACCTAGAGCACCATGCTGGAAAGACCACATGTAGACGCTCCAGACAACAATCCCAGCTGGGCCCAGCCTGCCAGCCATCCCCACCAACGTGCTGGACATGTGAATGAAGCTGTTTGGACTCCCCGGACAGACTCCTCTGGACAGACCAAGTCACTCCCCAAAATGCCATGAGGAACAAAAACCCAGCCGAGCTCTGCCTGACTTCCAAAGTCATGAGATATAACAAAATGTTGTAATCCACTTGGGGCAGTTCGTTCTGCAGCAACAGGTCTTTGAAATACTTCCCACAGGCTGGGCACAGTGGCTCACGCCTGTCATCCCAGCACTTCGGGAAGCTGAGGTGGGTGGATCACTTGAGCTCAGGAATTTAAGACCAACCTGGGTAACACAGTGAGACCTTGTCTTTTTTTTTTTTTTTTTTGAGACACAGTCTCTCTCTATTGCCCAGGCTGGAGTGCAGTGGCATGATCTTGGCTCACTGCAACCTCCGCCTCCCAGGTTCAAGTGATTCTCTTGCCTCAGCCTCCCCAGTAGCTGGGATTACAGGCACATGCCACCATGCCCTGCTAATTTTTCTATTTTTAGTAGAGATGGGGTTTTGCTATGTTGACCAGGCTGGTCTCAAACTCCTGACCTCAAGTTATCCACCCACCATGACCTCCCAAAGCGCTGAGATTATAGATGTGAGCCACCGCACCTGGCTGAGATCTCATCTTTACAAAAACAAACAAAAAAAATTAGCCAAGCATGCTGGCGTGGCGTGTGCCTGTAGTCCCAGCTACTCAAAAGGCTGAGGTGGGAGGATCCCTTGAGCCAGGGAGACAGAGGCTGCAGTGAGCAGTGATCGCACCACTGCACTCCAGCCTGGGTGACAGGGGAAGGTTCTGTCTGAAAAGAAAAGAAAAGAAAAGAAATACTATCCACATATATGTCAACTTTCTCAGCTGAACACAGTGGACAGTGGAACACTAATTCCAAGCCTCCTTTGAAGCTAAGTGTGACCATGTGATGCAGCTTTGAGATATAGTCAATGAGATGTCAGTTGAAAGCCCTGGGAAGCTTTCTTTTCCTGAATATAAAGGCAGATGCTTTAGAGAAGAAGGTTTTGCTCTCTGTCCTTTGCCATGCCTCATTTTTCACACCTGGGATATGGATATGACGGTTTAAGGTACTGCAGCTATTCAGGTCAGGAGAAGAAAATGACAGGCTGGGCGTGGTGGCTCACGCCTGTAATCCCACACCTGGGGAGGCCAAGGCGGGCAGATCTCCTGAGGTCAGGAATTTGAGACCAGTCTGGCCAACATGGCAAAACCCTGTCTCTACTAAAAATACAAAAATTAGCTGGGTATGGTGGCACGCACCTGTAATCCCAGCTATTTGGGAGGCTGAGGCAGGAGAATCACTTGAACCTGGGAGGTGGAGGTTGCAGTGAGCCAAGATCGAGATTGTGCCACTGCACTCCAGCCTAAGGGACAGAATGAGACTCCAGAGTCCAAAAAACAAAAAGAAGAAGGAGGAGAAGGAGAAGAAGAAAACTGGATGCTAAAGAGAGGGAAAGGAGGCAGGACCAGGTGTAGTGGCTCGAGCCTGTAATCCCAGCACTTTGGGAGGCCGAGGCAGGCGGACCACAAGGTCAGGAGTTTGAGACCAGCCTGGCCAACATGGCAAAACCCCGTCTCTACTAAAAATACAAAATTTCCCCAGGCGTGGTGGTGTGCACCTATAATCCCAGCTACTCAGGAGGCTGAGGCCAGAAAATCGCTTGAACCTGGGAGATGGAGGTTGCAGGGAGCCGAGATTGTGCCACTGTACTCCAACCTGGATAGCAAGAGTGAGACTCTGTTAAAAAAAAAAGAGAGAGAGAGAGAGAGAGAAAGGAAAAGAGAAGGGTTCCATCAGCAGCTGCAGCAGTCCTTGGTTACCTGCTCCTGGATTGCTTGTTACATGCTTAAGCCATTGTTTGTTGCGTTTCCTGCTGCTCATGGCTAGAAGCTATTCCAATGGACATATGTTAGATAAATCAATTTGTAGCAGGTTGAATGATTGAAACCAAGGGATTTAATCAGAGCTGGTTTCATAGGGGTGTGACCAGTGCAGTCACATAGGGCCCCACATTCAGAAGGGCACATGCTTGGCTTAAACCTCCACTATTTCCACTTTGCCTGCATTTTCATTTTGCCTTGGACCCTGTAAATTATGTAGCCAGCCAGTCCTGGGTTTCATGAATCAGTAGGATCCTAAATGAAATTTGTAAATGATCAATAAGCTCTGTCCTCAAACTTGGCCATTCGACATTTTTATTAAAGTCACAGAAGAGGACGTAGAAGACACCATCAGATTTGTAAGTAGCACCAAATTTGATAAATGGCCAATTAGTTAGATGACATATTTAATATCTTTTTTAAAAATCTGAATAGTCAGGAAACTCACATCAAAAAGAACATATTTAACAAGAGATAAATGAGAACCCCTGTGTTTGGATTCATTGTTTTTTCAAACACAAGGGCAGAACAGTTCATGCGGAAGAAGCTTTGTTGTAGGGTCGGGGGTTGGGGTCTTGCAATTCCAACACTGTGTCTCAAGGAAATCACCCCTTCTTTGGGTCACAATGCCTTCATTTGCATGCTAAGGGGTTTAGGTGGGTGATACAGGATCAATCGCGTGATTCTAAGTGAGCGACTGCTCTGGGTTTGAAAATCTTGCCATATAGTGATACTTGGTAATAATATTTCGTGTAGGAAGGAGTCATGTATATATCTTCTTAAAACTTGGAGCTGGTTGGTATCAGGTGAGTGGGTTAGGATTGATAGCCCCAGCCTTTACCCCAGTGACAGACACACACACACACACACACAAACACACACACGCAATATTAATGTGCATATAATGGTTATAAACGAAAATATCATATATATTATGTAAGTCACTTTATTTTTATCACATTTTATTATAGTCACCCAGAATATATATTATCAAATAAAGTTTTATATAATACACTCCTAATGAGAAAAACTCGTGTGATATTACCCTAACATTTATTGTTTAAAATTGATGTAATATTTTTCTAACATTCAAAAACCTATTGAAATTTGGGTTGTCTTTTTGCCCATTTGTGGACATCAGAAATTGCCTTGTGTGTTACAATTGCTACTAGTGTTAATACTACTTGTGGAACATACCAGGACTGGGAAAGATTGGTTGTACAAAAATACAAGGAGAACATTCATCATTCATTTGTTTCTCATCATCATACTCCCCAGCCCCACAAGAAATCAAGCCTCAATTGTCACAGAAGTATTGGCTAGTGACCAGCAATGAAAGACTGAAACAATTAAACAGAATCCAGCGCCCCCAGGCTTGTGCTATTATTATCAAAACAGAACTTGGCTGGGTGCAGTGGCTTACGCCTATAATCCCAGCACTTTGGGAGGCTGAGACAGGCAGATCACCTGAGGTCAGGAGTTCAAGCCCAGCCTGGCCAACATGGTGAAACTCCGTCTCTGCTAAAAATACAAAAATTAGCCGAGCATGGTGGTGTGTACTTGTAATTCCAGCTACTAGGGAGGCTAAGGCAGGAGAATTGCTTGAACCCAGGAGGTGGAGGTTGCAGTGAGCCGCGATTGTGCCACTGTACTCCAGCCTGGGCGACCGAGGGAAACTGTGTCTCAAAACCAAACCAAACCAAACCAGAACTCATCTCCTTTTCTTTTTTTTTCTTTTTTTTCTTTTTTTTTTTTGAGACAGAGTCTTGCTCTGTCGCCCAGGCTGGGGTGTAGTGGCCGGATCTCAGCTCACTGCAAGCTCCGCCTCCCGGGTTTACACCATTCTCCTGCCTCAGCCTCCCGGGTAGCTGGGACTACAGGCACCGCCACCTTGCCCGGCTAGTTTTTTGTATTTTTTAGTAGAGACGGGGTTTCACCGTGTTAACCAGGATGGTCTCGATCTCCTGACCTCGTGATCCACCCGTCTCGGCCTCCCAAAGCGGTGGGATTACAGGCTTGAGCCACCGCGCCCGGCCCCTCCTTTTCTTTTCTTTTTTTTTTTTTTTTGAGACGGAGTCTCGCTCTGTCGCCCAGGCTGGAGTGCAGTGGCCGGATCTCAGCTCACTGCAAGCTCCGCCTCCCGGGTTCACGCCATTCTCCGGCCTCAGCCTCCTGAGTAGCTGGGACTACAGGCGCCCGCCACCTCGCCCGGCTATTTTTTGTATTTCTTAGTAGAGACGGGGTTTCACTGTGTTAGCCAGGATGGTCTCGATCTCCTGACCTCGTGATCCGCCCATCTCGGCCTCCCAAAGTGCTGGGATTACAGGCTTGAGCCACCGCGCCCAGCCATGGCCCCTCCTTTTCTTATTGCAGCAATTAAATGAGATGATTCAAGCAAAGTGCTGGGTGCAAGGTAAGCCCTCAGTAAATGAGTTCTTACAATCATACCTTCACCTCATGGCCAAAACTACCAGCTAAATCCTTTTCAGTGTCAAAGAAATGAAATTCAAGGATATCAATTAGAGCCAGGCAGGAGGCTACCCATCTTTGAGCAGAAACAAGAGGAACAAGGCCAGGGTGGGAAAGAAGGCCGGGGGTAAACTTTGTTTCCATTTACACTGGTTACCTACAAAATGAAATTCTCCCCAAGGCAGTGTCAAGACAACAATGAGGTGGTGGTGCCACCTGCTGGTCACTAGGACACAATTCTGTGACAACTGAGGCTTGATTTCTTAGGGGGTGTGAAGAGGAGAAAATGAATGATGAATGATTTCCTTGTATTTTTGTACAACCAATCTTGCCAGGCCCTCGAGTGCTCAGCAGGTAGTAATAACATTGTTAGCGATTTTAACACACAAGACAATTTCCGATGTCCACAAATGGGTAATTTTGCACTTAGATGATACTAGGGAAAACACACAAGCCTTGTTTTCATAGGACAGCATGGTTGAAAGACAATGGATTTTGTAGCTCATCCCAAGTTCGAATTCCAATGCAGCCACTTGCCAGGTGGTGTTGGGTAAATTACTTGACCGCCCTTAGCCTTGTTTTTTTCTGCCGCAGAGTGACTAACAGAGCCTTCGAACAGGGTCTGGGTAGACTTGGGGGTGGTGGAGAGGGTCTCGAAGATTTTCCAAAGGCTTCGAAGGCACATGGGTGGTTTTCAGAGGAGCAGTGTGCAGATTCCCAACCTCCACTTTCTCCCTGATATGGTTTGGAACTGTGATCTCACCCAAATCTCCGGTCGAATGGTAATCCCCAGTGTCGAAGGCGATGGGATCATGGAGCCGGATTTCTCATCAATGGCTTAGCACCGTCCCCTTGTTGCTGTTCTCCTGATGGTGAGTGTGTTCTTGCGAGGCCTGGTTGTTTGAAAGTGTGTGGCGCATCCTCCTTCGCTTTCTCTCTTGCTCCTGCCATGTAAGACGACCCTGCTCCCGCTTTGCATCCGCCATGAGTAAAAAAGTTTCCTGAGGTCTCCCCAGAAGCAAAAGCTGCCATGTTTTCTGTACAGCCTGCAGAAGCCTGAGCCACTTAAGCCTCTTCTCTTCTCTTTTCTTTCTTTTTTTTTTTTTTTTTGAGGGAGTTGCACTCTGTCACCCAGGCTAGAGTGCAGTGGTAAGATCTGGGCTCACCACAACCTCCTCTTCCTGGGTTCAAGAGTTTCTCCTGCATCAGCCTCCTGAGTAGCTAAGATTACAGGCATGCGCCATGACGCCCCGCTAATGTTTGCTTTTTTTTTTCTTTTTTTTTTTGAGACGGAGTCTCGCTCTGTCCCCCTGGCAGCAAGGATGGCCAACCCTGGGGCAGCGCCCACCCTGAAGACAGAGCCCTGGCTGTGCCTCCCCATGGGAAGCAGCTAGGGAGGTTCTGTTTTTATTTTTATTTTTTATTGTGGTAAGATACACATAATATAAAATTTACAATTTTAACTATTTTTAAGGGTACAAAGTGGCATTAAATACCTTCACATTGTTGTTCAGCCATCACCACCATCCATCTCCAGAACTTTCCATCATCCTAGGCTAAAACTCTGTATCCATTTAACAATAACTCACCACTTTCCTGCTCCTCCAGCTCCCAGAAACCTTTATTCTACTTTCTGTGGATATAAATTTGCCTCCTCTAGGTGCCTCATGTAAGTGGAATCATAAAGTATTTGCTCTTCTGTGACAGGCTTATGTCACTTAGCATAATGTCCTCAAGGTCCATCTATGTTGTAGCATGTGTCAGATTATCATTTTTTGACTGAGCATGCTAGCTCACACATGTAATCCCAGCACTTTGGGAGGCCAAGGCAGGAGGATCACTTGAGGCCAGGAGTTCGAGACCAGCCTGGCCAACATGGTGAAACCTTGTCTCTACTAAAAATACCAAAATGGGGCCGGGCGCGGTGGCTCACGCCTGTAATCCCAGCACTTTGGGAGGCCGAGGCGGGCGGATCACAAGCTCACGAGATCGAGACCACGGTGAAACCCCGTCTCTACTAAAAATACAAAAAAATTAGCCGGGCGCGGTTGTGGGCGCCTGTAGTCCCAGCTACTCGGGAGGCTGAGGCAGGAGAATGGCGTGAACCCGGGAGGCGGAGCTTGCAGTGAGCCCAGATCGCGCCACTGCACTCCAGCCTGGGCGACAGAGCGAGACTCCGTCTCAAAAAAAAAAAAAAAAAATACCAAAATGGACTGAGTGTGGTCGCAGGTGCCTGTAATCCCAGCTACTCGGGAAGCTGAGGCAGGAGAATTGCTTGAACCTGGGAGGCAGAGGTTGCAGTGAGCCGAGATCATGTCATTGCACTCCAACCTGGGTAACAGAGTGAGACTCTGTCTCAAAAAAAAAAAAAAAGAGAGAGAGAGAGAAGGAGAACTAGCAGAGGTCAGGTGAGGTCCTTGCTTAGTTAACTGTCCTCTGCCTTGTTCCCCTTCTTTTGTGTGGGCCTCCCCTCCTTGGTAAAGCCTGCACAAGGGATTTGGAGGTGTAGGAGCCCTTCTCAGTGACACTGGGCCCCAAGGCACAAGCACCTCACCTGCACCTGCAAACCTACCCCCTTGAGGACACGGTAATTTGGCACAGTATCACTTTCCTAGGTATTGGCTTTTCTCAGTTAACAATACAGATGACAGCCCACTTTAACCAGGACTTGCTGGAGGGGCGGGGCTGCCTCCTAAGCCTCCAGGTGTAAGCGCTTTGGGCTTCTGTGAAGCGTGAACCACTGAGTGTGAGTTGTTGAGCTGATTATTCTCCGTGCCCTCCTTATGCTTTCTTCCTCCTTCCCAGCCCTGCTCTGCGACCTGGGGGCTTGACCTCTGTGGACACATTTTCTGAGTTTCTTTCCCCTTTGTCTTCCTGTGGGTTTGGCTAATGAGGCCCTGAGAAGAGGCCGGAGGGCAAGAGAAGCAGCCGGCGTCTTTCTTCCCTGTCTCTCCCCACTTCTTGTAGTGATGCTGCCTGTGGCTTGGGGCTCCGCCTCCCCAGATCCAGCTCTCACCCAGCTCAGTCATGCTCTCTCCTCCCCTGACCTCTACTATGGTGAGTGATGACGAGGGGTTTCACCGTCCCACTTTGTAAAAATTAGACCCGCACACGAGTTTGTAAACAGACGCTCTGTTAAATTCTTTCTAGAATTCCATTTGAGTGTGCCTAAGAGTGCCCTGCTGGAGAGCTCTGACGCTGCAGATATCCCCATGAGAAATTTCTACCCGTCGGCAAGGGCAGGAAGGGGTCACAGGACTGTGGTGTGATTTCTCTGCCTTAAATTAGTTACTAATATGTTGTAATATTGTTGATGTCAGTAAGATCCAGGATGGGGCCGGGCGCAGTGGCTGACGCCTGTAATCCCAGCACTTTGGGAGGCTGAGGTGGGCCGATCACCTGAGGTCAGGAGTTTGAGACCAGCCTCTGGGCTGCAGAGGCAGAACCTCCCCTCGCAGGAGCCCCTGCCAGGCAGCAGAGGCCGGAGAACCTTCCCAGACAAGATCAGCAAAGGTTCTATGCCTGGTAGGCTTGGCATTCTCTCGGGCTGTAGTTGGTAATTACAAATACACCACAGATTTCCTCCTCCATTTTTGTTTTTTAAAAGGATTAAGTGTGGCCGGGCGCGGTGGCTCAAGCCTGTAATCCCAGCACTTTGGGAGGCCGAGACGGGCGGATCACGAGGTCAGGAGATCGAGACCATCCTGGCTGACACGGTGAAACCCCGTCTCTACTAAAAAATACAAAAAAAAAAACTAGCCGGGCGAGGTGGCGGGCGCCTGTAGTCCCCGCTACTCGGGAGGCTGAGGCAGGAGAATGGCGTAAACCCGGGAGGCGGAGCTTGCAGTGAGCCGAGATCTGGCCACTGCACTCCAGCCTGGGCGGCAGAGCGAGACTCCGTCTCAAAAAAAAAAAAAAAAAAAAAAAAAAAAGGATTAAGTGGCCAGGTGCAGTGGTTCACACCTGTAATCCCAGCACTTTGGGAGGCCAAGGCGGACGGATCACTTGAGCCCAGGAGCTTGAGACCAGCCTGGCCAACATGACAAAAGCTCGTCTCTACTAAAAATACAAAAATTAGCCAGGTGGCACTCACCTGTAATCCCAGCTACTCAGGAGGCTAAGGCAGGAGAATCACTGCAACCTGGGAGGCAGAGGATGGAGCGAGCCAAGAGATTGCACCGCTGCACTCCAGCCTGGGCAACAGAGTGAGATCCTGTCAAAAGAGGAGAGGAGAGGAGAGAAGAGGAGGGGAAGGGAGGGGAGGGGAGGGACAAGTTTGATTAATAGTCTTTCTCTCTGCTCTTAGAGATGAACAGATTGCTGTTTCTGTGTGTGTTTTTTTTTCAGTTGAGCACCAGTTGAAGGAATTGCTTGGGTATACAGGGCCTCGTTGTATCAATAATATGTCCTTAAAATAGAATCTACCCACTAAGTGAGATGCTCACACCACGAGAGAGGTCAACAGACTCACAGCGTGTGAACCCCAGAAGAGTATGGGGTTTCACAGCAGCCCCCTCCGCTCGGGTGACTCCACGGAGGAGGGTCCCTGGAACCCCTTCCCTGGGAAGGTTCCCCTGCCTCTGCTGCCCGGCAGGAGCTCCTTCTAGGGGAGGTTCTGCCTCTGCAGCCCAGAGGCTGCATCCGCTGTAAGGAAGTGCTTAACAGGCCAGGTACAGTGGCTCACACCTGTAATCCCAGCACTCTGGGAGGCAGAGGTGGGCAGATCACCTGAGGTCAGGAGTTTGAGACCAGCCTGGCCAACATGGTGAAACCCCATCTGTCATAAAAATACAAAAATTAGCCGGTCATGGTGACAGGCGCCTCTAGTCCCAGCTACTTGGGAGGCTGAGGCAGGAGAATCACTTGAACCTGGCAGGCAGAGGTTCCAGTGAGCCAAGATTGTGTCACTGCACTCCACCCTGGGTGACAGAGTGAGACTCCATCTCAAAAAAAAAAAAAAAAAAAAAAAAGGAAGCGCTCAGCAGACATTGTGCCCTTTGCCCTTTGGCCAATCATGTTTTAAAAATACCTTTTACTTTTAAAAAAAAAAGAAGAAGAAGAATTCTCCTTGGGGACCTCGTCTGCAAACTCCACTTCTGTTCCCACTTCTAAAGGCGCAGCTGTTGTCCATGGAGAGTTCCAAAGATGTGTCTTGATGACAATAATGGAAACTAGTTGGTGTTTTTCTTCATTTGGATTTCAGTTTTGTATACTAAACTGAAGTAATTGCGTTTGATGACAAAGGAAAAAGAATGAAATCAACAAAGGGATCATTTGGGCTTTTGTTGGTTCAGTGATTCCTATGGTAGCTGTTGTAGTGGTTAATTTTCTGTGTCAATTTGGCTAGGCCATGGTACCCAGTTATTTGGTCAGGTACCAGTCCAGGTGTTGTAAAGGTACAGGTATTTTTTTTTTTTTCTTGAGATAGAGTCTCACTCTGTTGCCCAGGCTGGAGTGCAGTGGTGCAATCACCGTTCACTACAACCTCTGCCTCCTGGGTTCTGCCTCCTGGGTTAAAGGGATTCTTGTGCCTCAGCCTCCCAGGTAGCTGGGACTACAGGTATGTGCCACCATGTCTGGCTAATTTTTTTTTTTTTTTTTGTATTTTAAGTAGAGATGGAGTTTCACCATGTTGGCCAGGCTGGCCTCGAACTCCTGGGCTTAAGTGATCTCTCCGCCTCGGCCTCCCAAAGCCCTTGGATTATAGGGGCGAACCACCGTACCTGGCCTGTAAAGGTATTTTTAAAACGTGATTAGCCAGATGTGGTAGCTCACACCTGTAATCCCAGCACTTCAGAAGGCTGAGGCAGGAGGTTGGCTTGAGGCCAGGAATTTGATACCAGCCTGGCAAGATGGTGAGTCTCTACAAAAAAATATACAAAAATTAGCCAGGTGTGGTGGTGTGTGCCTGTGGCCCCAGTTACTTGGGAGGCTGATATGGGAGTATGGCTTTATGACTTGACCCCAAGAGTTCGAGGCTGCAGTAAACCATGTTTGTGCTACTGCACGCCAGGCTGGGCGACAGAGAGAGACCCTGACTCACAAAAAAATGTGATTAATATTTCGATATATGTAGTATACTGTGAGTAAAGAAAAGTACCCTCCATAATGTGGGAATGCCGTATCTATCAGTTGAACACCTTAAAAGAAAAGACTGATGTCCCCTGAAGAGGAAGGAATTCTGTCTCCAGCCTACCTTGGGACTGAAGGCTGCAATATCAACTTTTTCCTGGCCTGCGCTGCAGATTTAGGACTTGCAGCCCCTACAATTTTTTTTTTCTTTTGAGACAGAGTCTCACTCTGTCGCCCAGGCTGGAGTGCAGTGGCACGATCTTGGCTCACTGCAACCTCCGCCTCCCAGGTTCAAGCGATTCTCCGGCCTCAGCCTCCCAAGTAGCTAGGATTACAGGTGCCCGCCACCACACCTGGCTAATTTTAGTAGAGACGGGGTATCACCATATTGGCTAGGCCAGTTTTGAACTTCTGACCTCAGGTGATCCCACCCACCTCGGCCTCCCAAAGTGCTCTGACTACAGGTGTGAGCCACCAAGCCCGGCCTGCAGCCCATACAATTACATGAGCCAGCTCCTTAAAACAATCTATCTCTCTCACACACATGCACACGCACATACACACGCCTGCATGTGCGCACGTACACACAATTATTTCTGTAGAGACCTCTACCTAGAACACCCATTTTGCAGGCTGAAAACAGCAGTCTGCTTTCTCAGACACCTAGTTATTATTATTGGAGACAGGGTCTCACTCTGTCACTCAGGCTGGAGTGCAGTGACGTGATCATAGCTCACTGCAGCCTCTATCTCCTGGGCTCAAGTGATCCTCCCATCTCATCCTCCCAAGTAGCTGAGACTAAAGGTGCACACTGCCACACCCAGCTAATTTTAAATTTTTTTTTGTAGAGACAGGGTCTTTCTATGGTGCCAGGCTGATCTTGAACTCCTGGGCTCCAGTGATCGTCCTGCCTTGGTCTCCCAAAATGCTGGGATTACAGTCATGAGCCACTTTGCCCAACCAGGAACTTAGTTTTAAAGAATATATGCATGGCCGGGCGCGGTGGCTCAAGCCTGTAATCCCAGCACTTTGGGAGGCCGAGATGGGCGGATCACGAGGTCAGGAGATCGAGACCATCCTGGCGAACACAGTGAAACCCCGTCTCTACTAAGAAATACAAAAAAAAATAGCCGGGCGAGATGGCGGGCGCCTGTAGTCCCAGCTACTCGGGAGGCTGAGGCCGGAGAATGGAGTGAACCCGGGAGGCGGAGCCTGCAGTGAGCTGAGATCCGGCCACTGCACTCCAGCCTGGGCTACAGAGCGAGACTCCGTCTCAAAAAAAAAAAAAAAAAAAAAAACAAAATAAAGAATATATGCATGTAAGGCTGGAATTTAGTATTGCCAAAATTACTTTTATGAGTCTTTGGTTCTCAATAGGGTCTGGTGTATGGAGCCATCTTTACACAATATGTTGTTGAGTGGCATATCAACTCAAAAATAGTCCTTTTCCCTGCTCTTAGAGATGAACAGATTGCTGTTTCTGTGTGTTTGTTTTCAGTTGAGCATCAGCTGAAGGAATTGCTTGGTTATGCAGGGCCTTGTTGTGTCAAAAATATGGACTTAAAATAGCAGAATCAACTCACAAGGTGAGATGCTCACACCATGAGTGATATCTACAGACTGACAATGTGCGAAGGAGTTTTGGATTCAAATCACCAGTCTTCCTCCTACTCCAGGGCATAAAATTGTTGATAGGAAGAGCAGACAAAATCTTTTATGATGTAAACTCATATTCTCTCCCTCTGCCCTCAATATGCATATATATAGTTGATTTAAGTTATATGTAAATGTAAGTTGGGTGCAACTCTCCTGTCCTGTAAGGAGGGCCTGGCCTATTGTCAGATTTCACTAAACACATTTCTGGACTATGGTGTGCTATTAAAATGGCCTGATTTTGCATTAAGAGGTCTCTTCATAACCGTCCCCAAAGGAGTCTTCAGTCAGTTGAGTTTGCATAGCAATGCGAAACAGACCACTCTGCTCTTTTTTTTTTTTTTTTTTAGATGGAGTGTTGCTCTTGTCACCCAGGCTGGAGTACAATGGTACGATCTCGGCTCACTGCAACTTCCTTCTTCTGGGTTCAAGCACTTTTCCTGCCTCAGCCTCCCAAGTAGCTGGGATTACAGGTGCCCACCACCACACTTGGCTACTTTTTGTATTTTTAGTAGAGATGGGGTTTCACTGTGTTGGCCAGGCTGGTCTTGAACTCCTGACCTCAAGTGAGGAGGCCTCAGCCTCCCAAAGTGCTGGGATTATAGGTGTGAACCACCATGCCTGGCCCTCACACATTGAATTTAACTCTGGTGAATATTATTTATGATATGACACTGTGGTAGAAGCTGCTAAGATGGCCCTCAGTGATCCTTGCCTCCTTGTGTGAAAAAGGGGTTTATGCCCCAGTGTGTCCCCCAAGTATCAGCTGACCATTGTGGTGAATAGAATTCTGGGAAAATGATGGTGTGGGGCTGACATGGTTCAGCTCTGTGTCCCCACCCAAATCTCATCTCAAATTGTAATACCCATACGTCAAGGGAGGGACCTGATGGGAAGTGATGGGATCATGGGGGCAGTTTCCCTCATCCTGTTCTCGTGACAGTGAGCGGCTTCTCATGAGATCTGATGCTTTTATAAGTGTTTGGCAGTTCCTCCTTCACTATTTCTCTTTTCTTGCCACCTTGTGAAGAAGGTACTTGTTTCTCCTTTGCCTTTGGCTGTGATTGTTTCCTGAGGCCTCCCCAGCCACAGAGCCATGCAACCTCTTTCCTTTATAAATTACCCAGTCTCAAGTATTTCTTTATAGCAGTGTGAAAACGGACTAATACAGTGACTTCCAAGGCGAAGTCATCAAAGACATTGTGGCTTCTGTCTTGCTCTCCTGGATTACTCATTCTGAGGGAAGCCAGCTGCCATGTTGCAAGGCCACTCAATGCACCTTCTGAGAGGCTCATACAGAGAGCAGCTGAGGCCTCCCATCAACAGTCAGCACCAACATACCAGCCATGTGAGGGAACCATCCTGGAAGTGCATGCTCCAGCCCCAGGCCAACCTTCAGATGACTGCAGCCCACTTCAACCAATATCTGACTACAACTTTATGAGAGAATTTGAAATGGAATTGCCCAATCCATGCTCGATATTCTGAGCCACTGAAATCATGACAGAAAACAAGTGATGATTGTTGTTATAAATCACTATAAATGGAATAATTTGTTAGTAGCAATAACTAATTAATACAGAAACATTATCTTTTTAAAATTAATTAATTACTTATTTAATTTTTTGAGACTGAGTCTTGCTGTGTCACCCAGGCTGGAGTGCAGTGGCACAATCTCAGCTCACTGCAACCTCCACCTCCTGGGTTCAAATGATTCTCCTGCCTCAGCCTCTTGAGTAGCTGGGATTACAGGTGCATGCCACCACACCTGACTAATTTTTTTGTATTTTTAGTAGAGACAGTGTTTCATCATGGCCAGACTAGTCTCGAACTCTAGGCTGGAGTGCAGTGGTACAATCATAGCTCACTGCAGCCTCCACCACCTAGGCTCAAGTGATCCTCCAGCCTCAGCCTCCCAAGTATCTGGGACAGCAGATGCACACCACCATGCCCAGCTAATTTGATGTGAGTTTGACTATTTATTACCACATGTAAGTGCAATCATGTAGTATTTGTCCTTTTGTGACTGGCTTATGTCGTTAAGCATAATGTCCTCAACCTTCATCCATATTGTTGTGAAACGGTGTTGTTTGTCTAGGGTAAATACCCAAGGTTTGTTGTTTCACGACCATGAAAAACTAAGATGCAGACACACAAGAATGAGGTTCAGAGTGGAAGATTAATAGGTGAAAGAGAAGAGCTCTCTGCAGCAGAGAGGGGTCCCGAAAAAATGGGTTGCTGCTTCTGCGAATGTAAGGGGTTTTATAGATGAGCTTAAGGAGGTGTTGTCTGATTTACACAGGGCATGAAAGATTGGTTGGACCAGGTGTGCCCTTTGCATAGGGGGCAAAAACCTGGCTGCCCCCACCCTAATCTTTTATTATGCGGATGTGTTCTCTGGCCGGGGCCATGTTGCCTGTTTCTTTACTGTACACGTGGTGACAATGGAAAGGGAAGATGGAGCCTCCATGCTGAACATACCTGGCCCCCAGGTAGCCCTTTTCTATTGGCACAGCTGCCGGCGTTCACCTGTGCAAGCTTCCAGCTTTCTTATCTATGTCTGCAGCTTGGTTTTTCAGGCTGCCTTTTATAATGATTTGGGGGCTGCTTTTGTTAAAAGGAAAATTCTGCTGAGGACTGTTTTGCCCTATTTTACCCACTATCTGCCTAAATAATTTCTCTTTCTTTCGTTCGTTCGTTTTTTTTTTTTTTTTTGACGGACTCTCGCTCTGTCGCCCAGGCTGGAGTGCAGTGGCGCAATCTCGGCTCACTGCAAGCTCCGCCTCCCAGGTTCACACCATTCTCCTGCCTCAGCCTCCGGAGTAGCTGGGACTACAGGCGCCCGCCACCACACCCGGCTAATTTTTTGTATTTTTTAGTAGAGACGGGGTTTCACCGTGTTAGCTAGGATGGTCTCGATCTCCTGACCTTGTGATCCGCCTGCCTCAGCCTCCCAAAGTGCTGGGATTACAGGCGTGAGCCACCACACCAGGCTCTGCCTAAATAATTTCTGTGTAGCTCTTGAATCAGTAGCATATGTCAGAATTTCCTTTTTTTTTTCTTTTTTGAGACGGAGTCTCGCTCTGTCGCCCAGGCTGGAGTGCAGTGGCCGGATCTCGGCTCACTGCAAGCTCCGCCTCCCGGGTTCACGCCATTCTCCTGCCTCAGCCTCGCGAGTAGCTGGAACTACAGGCGCCCGCCACCTCGCCCGGCTAGTTTTTTTTTTTTGTATTTTTTAGTAGAGACGGGGTTTCACTGTGTTAGCCAGGATCTCCTGACCTCGTGATCTGCCCGTCTCGGCCTCCCAAACTGCTGGGATTACAGGCTTGAGCCACCGCGCCTGGCCTCCTTCCTTTTTTTTGAGACAGAGTATCGCTCTGTTCCCCAGGCTGGAATGCAGTGGCACGATCTCGGTTCACTGCAACCTCTACCTCCCGGGTTCAAGCGATTCTCCTGCCTCAGCCTCCCAAGTCGCTGGGATTACAGGCGCAGCCACCACGCCCAGCTAAATTTTGTATTTTTAGTAGAGACAGGGTTTCGCCTTGTTGGCCAGGCTGATCTCAAACTCCTGACCTCAGATGATCTGCCTGTCTTGGCCTCCCAAAGTGCTGGGATTACAGGTGTGAGCCACCGCGCCCAGACAGAATTTCCTTCCTTTTAAGGCTGAGTAATATACCTTTGTATAGATAGACCACATTTTATTCATCTGTTGATTTGTTGATGGACTTGAGTTGCTTCCACCTTTTGGCTGTCGTGAATAATGCTGCTACTAACACAGGTGTGCAGATACCTGTTTAACTCCCTGCTTTCAATTCCTTTGTTTATATATCCAGAATTGGGATTGGTGGACTTTGTGGTAGTTTGATTTTTAATTTTTGAGGAACTGCCATACTGTTTTCCACAGTGACTATACCCCAACAGTGCATAAGTGTTCTAATTCCCCCAACAGTGCATAAGTTTACATTCCCCCAACAGTGCATAAGTGTTCTAATTTCTCCACATCCTCACAACACTTGGTATTTTCTTTTTTTCTTTTTTTCTTTTTTTAAAATATTGATCCCTATGAGTGTGAACTTTTTTTTTTTTTTTTTTTTTTGAGAGAGAGAGTCTCGCACTGTCGCCCAGGCTGGAGTGCAGTGGCTGGATCTCAGCTCACTGCAAGCTCCGCCTCCCGGGTTTGCGCCATTCTCCTGCCTCAGCCTCCCAAGTAGCTGGGACTACAGGCGCCCGCCACCTCGCCCAGCTATTTTTTGGTATTTTTTAGTAGAGACGGGGTTTCACTGTGTTAGCCAGGATGGTCTCGATCTCCTGACCTCGTGATCTGCCCATCTCGGCCTTCCAAAGTGCTGGGATTACAGGCTTGAGCCACCGAGCCCGGCCGAGTGTGAACTTATATCTCATTGTGGTCTTGATTGGCATTTCCTAAATGGTTCATGTTACTGAGCATCTTTTATCTGCTTATTAACCATTTGTATGTTTTCTTTGGAGGGTTGTCTATTCAAGTTTTGCCCATTTTAAAATCATGTCTTTTTTTTTTTGAGATGGAATTTTGCCCTTGTTGCCCACATTGGAGTGCACAGCACAATCTTGGCTCACTGCAGCCTCCACCTCCCAGGTTCAAGCAATTCTCTGGCCTCAGCCTTCCAAGTAGCTGGAATCACAGGCATGCGCCACCACACCCAGCTAATTTTTTATATTTAGTAGAGATGGGGTTTCACCATGTTGGTCAGGCTGGTCCCGAACTCCTAATCTCAGGTGATCCACCTGCCTTGGCCTCCCAAAATGCTGGGATTACAGGCATAAGCCACTGAACCTGGCGTTTGTTTTTGTTGTTGATTTATAGGGGTTCTTTATATATTCTGGATATATATCTTATCACCTCTTATAACCATTGCAAATATTTTCTCTCATTCTGTAGCTGCCTTTTCACTCTGTTGATAGTGTCCTTTGATGCATAGAGGGTTTAATTTTGATGTAGTCTTTAGTCATTTTACATCTGAAACAGTTCTTTGGCCTTTGCCTTTCATGACGTTGATATTTTTGGAGAGCCAGGCCATTATTTTGTAGGATGTCCCTCAACTTGGGTTTAATTGTTTCCTGGAGTTTAATTCAGATTGCACATTTTTTATAGGAACACTCTATTGGTGGTGTTGTGTGGTGTTTTCATGCATCCCATCAGGAACATGTTACTCAGTTTGTCCTATTATTGGAGATGTTAATTTTTTTTTTTTTTTGAGACAGAGTCTTGCTCTGTTGCCCAGGCTGGAGTGCAACGGCATGATCTCGGCCACTGCAACCTCTGCCTCCCAGGTTCACGAAATTCTCCTCCCTCAGCCTCCCAAGTAGCTGGGATTACAGGTATGTGCTAACCATGCCCAGCTAATTTTTTGTATTTTTAGTAGAGATGGGGTTTCGCCATGTTGGCCAGCCTGGTCTCGAACTCCTGACCTCAGGTGATCCACCCGCCTCGGCCTCCCAAAGTGCTGGAATTACAGGTGTGAGCCACCGCGCCCAGCCTCTGGAGATGTTAATTTTAATCTCTAGTTAAGGTGGTATCCTCTTTGTCACTGGTCAGTTTATAACTCATAAGTAATCTGGGGTGGTTGCCTAAAGATTGTAGAAATATTGTAAATATCTTTTTTCCCCAACAATCGGTGGTTTTAGCATCCACCAATGATTCTAGCCTGAATCAATGATTATTATGATGGATGCAAAATTGTGATTTGATTTTCTACTTGTATTCCTTCCTCTACATGTGTTTTTTGGTTTTTTTTGGTTGTTGTTTTTTGTTTTTGTTTTTTTTTTGAGATGGAGTCTCACTCTGTTGCCAGGCTGGAGTGCAGTGATGCAATGTTGACTCACTGCAACCTCCGCCTCCCAGGTTCAAGCAATTCTCCTACCTCAGCCTCCCAAGTAGCTGAGACTACAGGTGCACACCACCATGTCCAGCTAATGTTTGTATTTTTAGTAGAGATGGGTTTCCACCATGTTGGCAGGATGGTCTCGATCTCCTGACCTCGTGCCTCAGCCTCCCAAAGTGCTGGGATTACAGGCTGGAGCCACCATGCCCGGCCCAGTTCTTTGGTTTTTTTCTGAGACAGAGTCTCACTCTGTTGCCGAGGCTAGAGTGCAGTGATGTGATCTCAGCTTATTGCAACCTCTGCCTGCTGGGTTCAAGTGATTTTCCTGCTTCAGCCCCCCAAATAGCTGGGATTACAGGCACCCACCACCATGCCTGGCTAATTTTTGTATTTTTGGTAGAGACGGGGTTTCACCATGTTGGCCAGCTGGTCTTGAACTCCTGACCTCAGTTGATCCGCCCACCTTGGCCTCCCAAAGTGCTGGGATTACAGGTGTGAGCCACTGCACCTGGCTCTGTTCCTCTACATTTGTTAGTGAGCATTTTACTTTCCCTGATAGTGAAAGATCTTTCCTTTTTCTTCCTACGTATTTGTTCTTTGGTGTCACTCTGATTCATGGATTCCTTTTTTAGTCAAATGTAATATTATACCGATAGTCATTCTGATGAACTTTGGTGTTTTTTTTTTTTTTTTTTTTTTTTTTTTTTTACCTAACAATATATTCTGGATATCACTCTGTGTCAGTTCATAGAGATCTTTGTTGTTGGCTTTTACAGTGACATGCTATTCCATTGTGTAGACACACCATAATTTATTCAAACAATTTCTTACATATGGACATTGAGGTTGTTTTTAATATTTTGCAATTACAAATTACGCTTGAATAGCCTTGTACATAAGCACATATATATGTATAAAAATATATATGTAGGCCAGGTGTGGTGGTTCACACCTGTAATCCCAGCATTTTGGGAGACCAAGACGGGCAGATCACAAGGTCAGGCGATCAAGACCATCCTGGCTAACACAGTGAAACCCACCATCTCTACCAAAAATACAAAAAATTAGCTGGGCATGGTGGCATGTGCCTATAGTCCCAGCTACTCGGGAGGCTGAGGCAGGAGAATTGCTTGAACCAGGGAGGCGGAAGTTGCAGTGAGCCAGGATCGCACCACTGCAATCCAGCCTGGGCAACAGAGCAAGACTCCGTCTCAAAAAAACAAAAAAACAAACAAACAAACAAAAAATATATATATGTATATATGTGTGTGTGTGTATATATATAATTGTTAGAGGTCATTCAGGAATTCAGGGTAAGTATCCAAAAGTGAGATTTCTGCATCAGAGGGTAAATGCTGTGTAATTTTGTTGAATATTGCTCAGTTCCCCTCAACTGGATTGCACCATTGTGTGAATCCCACAGCCTCACCACATAAGTGGTTTGTAAAGATTCTGAGTTTCTGCCATTCTGATGGGCAATAGGTGTATTGCAATTTAAATTTCTGTTTATATTATTATGTAAATAGAGCTTGCATTCACCCACTATGTGAGTGGTTCCTAAAACTTTAATTTCTAGAAATGGCTTCCACTCAGGCTCCAGGTCCTTATTCTTCAGCCCCAACCCCTCTTTCCTCCCTCTAGACAATTCCTTCCATCTAAACCGCCACGGCAGCCTTCTTCAGCACACAGATAACATCCTCCTCACTGAGTGGGCAGCAAAGGAGGTTCAAAGAATGAAGTGGTTTACCCAGCCAGTAAGTGGAGAATCCAGGACTAGACCATCTCTTCATTTTTGTTTGTTTGCAGTTTTTTCTTTTTTTTCCTTTCTTTCTTTTTACTCTTTTTCTTTCCTTTCTTCTTCTTTCTTCCTTCCATTTCCTTCTTTCCTTCCTCTTTCTCTTTCTTCCTTCCTTTCTTTCTTTCTCTTTCTTTCTTCCTTTCTCTCTCTCTCTCTTCTTTCTTGTTGTTGTTTTTGCTGAGACCATGTGCTCAGATTCCTAGTACATGACTATAAAGTTAGGAAAGAGTCCCCGAGACCACTTCCACCTCTGATACCAATTTAAAGTTTAGGGGTCCCCACAACCACCTTCAAGTTCAAGAATCCACTTGGTGGACTCACAGAACTTACTGAAAGCTATTATACTTACTTACAGTTTATTACAGCAAAAGGACACAGATTAACATCAGCCAAGGGAAGAGACACATAGGGCAGCGTCCAGGAGAGCTTCCAGCAGTCCTCTACCAGTGGACTAATGGACTCCTTCTGGCAACTATATACATGGACCATATACATGCAGTATTGCCAACCAAGGAAACTCACCAGGCTGTTGGTGTCCAGAGTGTATAGTAGGGCTTGATCCTGTGGACATGACTGGCTTGACCTTAGTCTATTCCTTCAGGGGTCAAGCTGATATGTTGTGGCCAAATCTCCCACTGTAAATCACATTGGTCTAACATGTTGTTTCTGTTTGGCATGGCCCATGGCCTCCAGGTAAACAAAGCGCTATCGTCAAGCAGGACAATCTAAGGGCTTAGAGATCACCTCCCAAGAGTCAAGAGCAAAGCCCAGATCTCACTTCATGCTTAAAATTCTTTACTACACAATACCCTTTCCTTACTACAGGAAAGTGGGGGTGCCCTGCTGGCCCTCACAGAGGAAGAGCTCGTAACTCATAACCCACATAACTGTAATGAAGGGCAATCCCATCTGACTGAAAAACAGGACTGGAAACAGGCACTGAACATTCCAGAAGGAAAGAGAACCGCACAGGGGAGCGCGTAAGTGGATTTAATGATGGCTAGTCTACAAGAAAAAGTGCAATCGACTCAGGTTACTGAAAATTCACCCCCAATATTTTCCTCTACTCATCAAATGTGAAACAAAGGGGCTCACTGGAGCTTGCTCGTGGCTCAAATCGGAGACAGCAGGCCTTAGTCTTGTTCTCTGATTATAACATCGAGGACCCCTAGATGGCGTTGATTTCCAGCTTGGACGGCAATTAGTTAACAACAACAAAAAAGGAATCTGAAAGTTCAACAAACCTCTTCTTTTCTTTTTTTCAAACTTTTTTGTTTTTTATTAAGCACATTCCACAGTACAAAGCTGTCATGAATAATATCTGTACAACTGAACACTTTCAATAGCTGTTAAGACACAAATTTATTTCAAACAGATAATTGGCAAACATAATTAATTACAAGTTAGAATTAGACTATCCTAGTGCTTTAAAACATTAATATAGCAGTAATTTACATTTGCTCAATTATGGTTAGCAAAATAAACTGGAGGAGGTTGCAGCGAGCCGAGATCACGCCACTGCACACCAGCCCAGGCTACAGTGCGAGACTCCCTCTCAAAAAAAAAAACAAAAAAAGTTATTGACATTCCTTGATCTTTGGAAACAACAGCAAAGGGCAAATCAAACCTAATATTGAATAAGGGAGAAGGAGTGCCAACTGGATGCCAGTGTCCTTTCTGTGCACCGTCGGGGCAACAGTGCCATTTACACATTTGGACTGTGTACTCGGGAGTACTTGGGAGCTTTGAGAACCTGCTGAGGCTGCAGCCGCAGGTGACACCAGAGATGACTGGGGTGGGAATCATGGGCTTGAGGTTTTATACCACTTAGGAGTGCTCTCCCCTCAGCATGGGCCTCTGAACCAGTCTGACCTGACCTGCAGGCTCCAACACACCAGCGGGCCCTGCCAGAACCTTGGCAAGGCCAGGATGCATGAATTCCAGAGCCAGGACAGCCCGTCAATAGGGCCTTCTTATTTCCCCTTCCCAGGGCTACAACTGCACAGAATAATGATTTTTGACAGTGAAGCCAAATGAATACTATGGGAAGTGACCACTAGTACTCAGGAGTACTTATGAGAAAAAGAATAAGAACAAAAAATGTTTGTTATCTCTCTATTATATAATACATACTGCACAACAAATAAAACATTTCGTGTTGAACTTTAGAAATTACATTTTAAAACAAGATTCTCATTAAAAACACACACAAACCACACACACACACAATGACAACAAAATAAACACACTGTAGGAATACCGTGGGAAGGGTTCCAGGTAATCCACATCAACCCTGGAATCAGGTTCTTGAGCCCAGCTCACGGCTATGTGCGAACACACTCTATATTAGTGTCTCAAGCACACAGGGCCCTGACTCCAGCAACTTTGAGGTTAAACTGTTATGTACATTATATCTACATGCGAACACAGTATTTTAAGTTAGGAGGCAAGCACATGTATAAAGGTGTTACTCTACCAAATATCAGGAGATCGTTGGGGGACAGAGAATAGTTAATAAAAGGGCTAACCCCCATGGCACGTGTATACCTATGTAACAAAACTGCACGTTCTGCAAATGTACCCCAGAGCTTAAAATATAATTAAAAAAATTTTAAAAATAAAAGAGCTATGTTGGGAAATAATATAACTGACTTATAGTTCTTTTTTTTTTTTTTTTTTTTTTTGAGACAGAATCTCGCTCTGTTGCCCAGGCTGGAGTGCAGTGGTGCAGTCTTGGCTCGCTGCAAGCTCTGCCTCCCGGGTTCTGGCCATTCTCCTGCCGCAGCCTCCCGAGTAGCTGGGACTACAGGCGCCTGTCACCATGCCTGGCTAATGTTTTGTATTTTTAGTAGAGACGGGGTTTCACCGTGTTAGCCAGGATGGTCTTGATCTCATGACCTCGCGATCCACCCACCTCGGCCTCCCAAAGTGCTGGGATTACAGGCATGAGCCACCGCACCCGGCCAACTGACTTACAGTTCTTTAAATTAAAAGAAATTGGTACAGAAAGGAAGTATAATCCAAAAAATATGACTAAAACAACCCAGAGAGGTTTTTCCATTGTCCGACATGTTCCTAATCCAACAAGTCAGAATTCATAATGACTTGGACGGTCAAAAGGACAATGCTAACTTTTGAAAATGAAAGCCCTGGACGTTCTGAGTAGGTGTTTGGCACCCACAATCTCACTGAAGAAGAATGCTGTTTCTTAATGTCAAGCCAAAGTGCAAAGCAATATAGAGGCCAAGTCTTCTCTTGACGGTTGATTTACTTCGGTAAAACAGATTCTATGTTCCTTTTCTATGAACAGTTTACATTTGAAACATTAGATTTTTTTCACTGATGAGGGAAGGAAATGGGCTTCTGTGCTACTTTCAAGTCGGTGATGCTAAGGTCTCCTTCTCAAAGTAGAGCCGGAATCAGAGGTGAGAAATGTCGGGACTTGAAGAGTTAGGCTACTTTGCATGTACCCAGCATCTAGAACCAATTCCAGCTTCATAACTCAGCTGTGAATGAACTCCCTTAGGCATCTGATAGCCAAGTAGGCAGTAGTTCAAGACTAGAAAACCCGGAAATGGTTGAAAGTGCAGACTGTTATCTAGAGATGTAAGTGTATGTTCTGGAGGGGGAATGGGTCTCATTCTGGGCACTGGGAGGCACATTTAAGAAATTCCAAATCAAGATAGTGTCATCGTGGGAGCTGCTGATGATTTGAAACTCATCAAACTGTAGCTGAAACACACGTCCAGAATGTTCCACCAATGTGCGCAAACACAAAGTGCTTGCTGGGGCTCGAGGGTCAAGAGCAGCTTGCGAGTCCTAAACTTCAATTTTCCCATCATAGGCCCCACTGACAATCCTCGTTACCAAACCGGATGCATTGGTGAGATGCATTCTTCGGATTCTATGGTGAGAGTGGGATATGAACAGGGGTGAAGTTCTTAACACATTAATCCACCACAATGAGGCTGTACCGCACTTACGCTTCAGCAGTGGACTGATGGTGACCTGTTCCAAGGACCGCTCCATTGCCCTGTGGGACAGGGCTTCTGTGACCGATTCTTCATGTCCCTCTAGGACTCTTAAAACAGAAGCCACATCCAATATCCGAGAGCCTAATGGTATTATCTGATGATCCACTAACAACCAGCCCATCCCTGTACTGGAAACAAGACTCGCTTGTGCCCACTGACAGTACGAACAAATTCACAGGTGCTCATGCTTCAGACTTTGATGGTTCTGTCACCCGAGGCGGACACGATGTATTTGTCGTCAAAGTCTACTACATTGACAGCAGCTTAGTAGCCAACCAGGACACGGCGTAAAGTGATATCGGTCGCAGAAGCCCTGTCCCACACAGCAATGGAGTGGTCCTTGGAACAGGTCACCATCAGTCCACTGCTGAAACGTAAGTGCAGTACAGCCTCACTGTGGTAGATTAATGTGTTAAGAACTTCACCCATGTTCACATCCCACACTCTCAACATAGAATCCAAAGAGCCAGTTACAGTGACACGCTCATCATACTGCAGACAGAGGACAGAGCCTGTGTGTCCGTTAACACTTTCAAACATTCCAGGCTGGTTTTATCCCAAATCTTAATAGAATTATCTTGTGGGCCACTGATAATTTTTTCATCATTGTACTGTAAAGCGTAGATGCCTTTACTATTTTCAGAGCGGTACTGAATCCTCTGCAAGCTGTGTCGGCCACACTGCCAGGTGGATTCTATAGTCTCTATATCCTGGATAATCTTTGGGTATAATGACCCATAAAATGAATTTGGAGGGCTAGCTGTGGGTCTGTTTTTAAACAGGTACTGATCCCACCTCTTCTTTCTGAAAGTCCTTTCCATGGGGGATCAGTGTATTTAACCAGGTACTGATCCCACCCTCTTCTTTCTGAAAGTCCTTTCCACAGGGGGTCAGTGCGTACCATTCGTTCAATCAGCTTCTTCCAGAGCATTCGTTCTGAGATCACTCGCTGCCATTCTTTACATACCAGCTCTGCTGCACACAGAGACCTGGCATCCAGGTACGAAAGAATATTTTCTGCTATGTGATCTAAGCCTTGCTCAGGTAAAGCAGCAATAAAGTCCCGCTGCAACATGGGCTTCAGGTGAGAATTAATACGTCCATGCTGCTAATGACACATTCAGGAAATAAGATGTTCCACGAATTCCACCTGATCTGATTCAGACCACTGGTCAAAATATTGAATACACAAGTCTTTTTCTTTTTGATAGTTTCCTTCTGAAGGCCTGCTTCTGGAGACAATCACAGACAATGTTCCATTACTTATCTGCCAAGGAGTATTTTTCTTTGAGGACTCATCTTCATCTTGATCTTCCATAACTGAAGTGTTAGTTCCACATGGCTGGGGAGGCCTCATAATCATGGCAAAAGGCGAGGAGGAGCAGGTCACATCTTACGTGGAATGGCAACAAGCAAAGAGAGAAGCTTGTGCAGGGAAACTCCGCTTTTTAAAAACATCAGATCTTGACCAGGCACATTGGCTTACGCCTGTAATCCCAGCACTTTGGGAGGCTGAGGCAGGTGGATCCCGACCTGAGGTCGGGAGTTTGAGACCAGCGTAACTAACATGGTGAAACCCCATCTCTACTAAAAATACAAAATTAGCCAGGCATGGTGGCGCATGTCTGTAATCCCAGCTACTTGGGAGGCTGAGGCAGGATAATCACTTGAACCCGGGAGGCAGAGGTTGCAGTGAGCCGAGATCGTGCCATTGCACTCCAGCCTTCAACAAACCTCTTCTGTCAAATTACATTTCCCAGTGAGGTAAGATTACAATAAGAATTGGCTTTCAGGCCGGGCGCGGTGGCTCAAGCCTGTAATCCCAGCACTTTGGGAGGCCGAGGCGGGTGGATCACGAGGTCAGGAGATCGAGACTATCCTGGCTAACATGGTGAAACCCCGTCTCTACTAAAAATACAAAAAACTAGCCGGGCGTGGTGGCGGGCGCCTGTAGTCTCAGCTACTTGGGAGGCTGAGGCGGGAGAATGGCGTGAACCTGGGAGGCGGAGCTTGCAGTGAGGAGATCACGCCACTGCACTCCAGCCTGGGAGACACAGCGAGACTCCGTCTCAAAAAAAAAAAAAAAAAAAAAAAAAAAGAATTGGCTTTCAATTTGTGCAGTTGGTGTAAGTTCACCTCTTGATTCACTTTGTAAATCTTTGCCACAGGACTGCTGTGGTGGTTGGAAAGATACTCCACTGCCAATAGGACAAAGTTCAACAGGGACGGGCCAAGGCGTGCTATTTAGGGAAGGAGGAGGGGAGAGGAAGACAAATATGGGCAAAGCGTGGCACAGAACAAATAGCAGGCATTTTTCCACAAGGGCAGGGCTTCCTACAAAACTAACAACTGAGTTTAGCCAGCAGGGGAGCCTGACTGAGGCCCCCCTGCAGTGCAGTGGGAGAATGGGGCAGTGGGAAGGTGGAGGTTGCAGGGGCGAGGTGGGGAGGGAGGGCTAGGGAGTTGTGAGTGAGGAAATAAACCTTTTTCTGCTTCGCCCCCTGCTGCCTTCTCTACACCAACTAGGCTGTCTTCAACAAGGAGGGGAGATAGTTCTCTTCACTCTAGTTTCCCTCCCAACTCCAGCTGTCTTTTTCAGGATTTCCAGTCTCCTCCCACCTTCTTGGATAGGAAGCCTGGGCTACAAGCAGCTGTTTTATTTCCTTATGCTGTAGACAAAAGCTAAATAGGTCCCAAACTCAAAACTTGGGTACCAAAGCCTTGATGATCTTATTTTAGGCACAACAGTAAAATAAAGAGAAGTGAAGCATTATTTGGAGTGGTGACAAGACATAGACGGTAAAAATGAGCAGGAAAGTACCTGATGGTGACTATTGCTTATGAAGGAGTGAAACTGAGTGTCTGATAGTGGATGAGTGGGTGGGCATTCTTAGCTATGTCAGGAATGGTTGCTTTAAGAAGGTGACATTTGGCCGGGCGCGGTGGCTCAAGCCTGTAATCCCAGCACTTTGGGAGGCCGAGGCGGGCGGATCACGAGGTCAGGAGATCGAGACCATCCTGGCTAACATGGTGAAACCCCGTCTCTACTAAAAATACAAAAAACTAGCCGGGCGTGGTGGCGGGCGCCTGTAGTCCCAGCTACTCGGAGGCTGAGGCAGGAGAATGGCCTGAACCTGGGAGGCGGAGCTTGCAGTGAGCCGAGATCGTGCCACTGCACTCCAGCCTGGGTGACACAGCGTGAGACTCCGTCTCAAAAAAAAAAAAAAAAAAAAAAAAAAAAAAAAAAAAAAAAAAAAAAAAGAAGGTGACATTTAAACAAAGAGCCGAAAGACAAGAATGAACCAGTAGTGTTAATAGCTTCTGTTGGGGAAAAATCCCTTAAAGTGATTAAGGAAGCCCGGACTTGCCCTAGAACATGTGGAATCAACTAAGACTAACCAAACTGGCTGAGGATGGAGTTTACACACCCAGTGGAAGGAGTGTTCGAAACAATAACGCATTTCAGTTATAGGAAAATTAAGAAAGCTACAATCCTCACCACCAAGGGAGAGGCTGGCCAAAGAACTGGGTCTTGGGTGGCTCTACTGAAACCCACCAGAAAGCCTCCAGAAGCTTTCTCTAAGACTTGGCCCTAACTTGGTGAGCCGTATCATTTCCAGTACAGTGGGGTGGGGACAAGTGAGGACTCTGGCATCAGAGACAAAGCACTGAATTCTAGGTGTGTGACCTTAGGCAAATACTTAATGACTTGGAGCCTCAGTTTCCTCATCTGTAAACGGGGTATGAGAACCCTCCCATTCAGGGGGACTGCGAGGGTTACATGTGGCCATGTGTGCAGAGCATTGCCATAGAGTTGACATGAAGGACCTTAAGATGTAGTGTGCAGGCTGGGCGCAGTGGCTCACGCCTGTAATCCCAGCACTTCGGGAGGCCAAGGCGGGTGGATCACCTGAGGTCAGGAGTTAGAGACCAGCCTGGCCAACGTGGTGAACCCTGTCTCTGCTAAAAATACAAAACTTAGCTGGGCCTGGTGGCGGGCACCTGTAATCCCAGCTACTTAGGAGGCTGAGGCAATTGAACCTGGGAGGCAGAGGTTGCAGTGAGCCCAGATTGCGCCATTGCACTCCAGCCTGGGCAACAGAGTGAGACTCTGTCTCAAAAAAAAAAACAAACAAAAAAAAAACAAAAAACAGGCCCGGAGTAGTGGCTCACCCTGGTAATCCCAGGTCTTTGGGAGGCCAAGGCAGGGGAATCACGAGGTCAGATCGAGACCATCCTGGCTAACGTGGTGAAACCCCGTCTTTACTAAAAATACAAAAAATTAGCCGGGCATGGTGGCAGGTGCCTGTAGTCCCAGCTACTAGGGAGGCTGAGATGGGAGAATGGCGTGAACCCAGGAGGCGGAGCTTGCAGTGAGCCGAGATCAAGGCACTGCACTCCAGCCTGGGTGACAGAGCAAGACTCCATCTCAAAAAAAAAAAAGAGGAAGAAGAGGACGAGGAAGAGGAAGGAGAAGAGGAAGGAGGAGGAGGAGAAGGAGGAGAAGGAGACGGAGACGGAGAAGAAGACGAAGAAGATGAAGACGAAGAAGACAAAGATGAAGAAGACGAAGATGAAGACGATGACGAAGAAGACGACGACGATGAAGAAGATGACGAAGACGACGAAGAAGACGATGAAGACGATGAGGAAGACGAAGACGACGACGAAGACGATGAAGACAAAGACGACGAAGAAGAAAAGGAAGAAGATGACGATGAAGATGACAACGATGAAGACGAAGACGACAACGATGAAGACGACGACGACGAAGAAGAAAACGAAGAAGAAGAAGACGACGATGACGAAGACGAAGAAGCAGATGACGACGAAGAAGAAGAAGAAGAATTAGCCGGGCGTAGTGGTGCACACTTGTAGTCCCAGCTACTCGAGAGGTTGAGGCAGGAGAATCACTTGAATCTGGGAGGCAGAGTTTGTAGTGAGGTGAGATTGCGCCACTGCACTCTGCACTCCAGCCTGAGTGACAGAGTGAGACTCTACCTCAAAAAAAAAGAAAAAAATAAGGTGGTGTGCAGCCACACATCAGAGGTTCCTGAAGTGGCCCAAGTAGATTGCTTGGTGGAATAAAGAGGTGCTTTCTGTAGCCCCAGGACCTGGAAGGGAGGAAGAAATGCCTTTACTACCTGAAGGACTCTTTCCTAGCAAACTTCTTGCAAAGGACAAAAAGCATTATCTCACGCAGCTGTTACATAACAGGTTATGTAACTACTTAAGGGGAAACAACTCTGTGGATGGCTGAGATTTCCCAGAATCACCCATAATTGTTTTAAATATAAACACTTTCCCACATCAACATAGAAACAGCCATCACAGAAGACGACGCAAGTGGCTTGTTACCATCTACATGGTTCTGATTTCCAGCTGGTGGTCAACACAAGCAGAGAAAAAGGCAAGAATAAGTCCATCTTGTTTTGGGAGGCAGGAGATCCAAATTCTAGTCCTGGCTGGGCAGCCTTGGGCAAGTCACTCAATGCTTGTTACTCCAAATGTGGTACCTGGGCCAGCAGTATCCATGGCCCCTGGGAGCTTGTTGGAAATGAAGAACTTCTGGGCACACCCCAGATTTACTGAATCAGAGCCTGCACTGTTAGCAGGATCTTCAGGTGGTTTTATGCACATTGAAGTGTGAGAAGCAGAGTTTCACCATGTTGGCCAGGACGGTCTCAAACTCCTAACCTCATGATCCACCCTCTTTGGCATCCCAAAGTGCTGGGATTACAGGTGTGAGCCACCACACCCGGACCAAAGTGTCTTTCAAATTGAATACAAATATAACTAGCTTCGGCCAGGCGTGGTGGTTCACGCCTGTAATCCCAGCACTTTGGGAGGCTGAGGTGGGTGGATCACCTGAGGTCTGGAGATTGAGACTAGCCTGACCAACATGGAGAAACCCCATCTCTACTAAAGATACAAAATTAGCCAGGTGTGGTAGTGGATGCCTATAATCCCAGCTGCTAGGGAGGCTGAGGCAGGAGAATTGCTTGAACTTGGGAGGCAGAGGTTGCGGTGAGCCAAGATCGCGCCATTAGACTCCAGTCTGGGCAACAAGAACAAAATTCCATCTCAAAAAAAAAAAAAAAAATCTATATATTTGCATCCAGCCTCTTAAAAATTACAAAAGTAGGCCAGGTGTGGTGGCTCATGTCTGTAATCCCAGCACTTTGGGAGGCTGAGGCAGGAGGATCATTTGAGGTCAGGAGTTTGAGACCAGCCTGGCCAACATGGTGAAAATCTCTACTAAAAATGCAAAAAAAAAGAAAACAAAAAACCTAAGTAGCCATGCATGGTGATACACGCCTGTAATCCCAGATACTTAGGAGGCTGAGGCAGGAGAATCGCTTGAGCTTGGGAGATGGAGGTTGCAGTGAGCTGAGATTGTGCTGCTGCACTCCAGCCTGGGTGACAGAGTGAGACTCCATCTCAAAAAAAAAAAAAAAACAAAAAACAAACAAAAAACCATATTCACAATTAAGAAAAAAAGTTAAATAGAAAAAAGAGCAAAAATGATTAGCTGGGCAAGGTGGCAGGCGCCTGTAATCCCAGCTACTTGGGAGACTGAGGTAGGAGAATTGCTTGAACCCAGGAGGTGGAGGTTGCAGTGAGCTGAGACTGCGCCATTGCACTCCAGCCTCGGCAACAAGAGAGAAATTTCGTCTCAAAAGAAGAAAAAGAAGAAGAAAAAAGAACAGAGAGCAAAAATAAAATGTACAAGTCCTTCTCCTTCCCACAACTCCCCCTCCCAGGCCTGCCTTCCACTAGCCGTCTCCTGGACCTCCTCAGGCTGGACCCTGGCATCCAGGCTTTCTCCCTTCCTGGCAGGCAACACCCAGACTCCAGGTGGGCTTCTTTGGAAGCGGAGTTGGAAGGGTGGGGTGGAAAATTACCCCTTCCCCACAAGCTAACCATACTCTTCATAGAAAGGCTTGCTCTGATGTGGCTATGGATCTCCCCTTTCCCCTTGACAGCCTGCAGGAAAGGAATGGGTTCCAGGTCAGAGAACTGGTCCTGCCACCTCTTAGCAAGTTATGTGGGGTTGCCTTTACTCCTCACTTTGAAATGTCAGCGGCTTGTCACTTGTCACTTATATTCTCAGTTTGAGGCTTCAGTTGACATCCTCAGACAAGAGTCTGTTATAGTCTTCCAAATCTAGGTGTCTGCAGATGGACCCATATGACCATATTTGTCCTGGGATCATTTCATGGTTGGTTCGTTCTTTCTCCAGCATGAACGTGACATGATCAAACTTATGACTGCCCTTCATAAGGGTAAGGGTCGTTCTGGCTGCCCTACAGGGAGTTTGCTAGCATCTCTGGCTTCCATGCCTCCTTAGTTAGAAACTTTCCATCTTTGTCCGGTTTTAACAGACTGAGATCTTGGCCAAGCCTAAAATCTGAGGTTCTCACCTATCATCTCCATGAATGAACAACAAATACCTACTTTGCCGATTTCTATGACTCAAATATCCTTTCATTAGCAAAATGCAGAATTACAGAATGGAAGCAGCTTGCATTTTGTTTTGATATGCACTTACTCATCAAGTATTTATTAGAGTTGACTCTGTGCTGGCACTATGCCTGGACTGGAGGTTTAATAATGAACATGACAGGCAAGGTTAAATTTGACGAAAGGCCAGATGCAGTGGCTCATGCCTGTAATCCTAGCACTTTGAGAGGCCAAGGCGGGTGGATTGCTTAAAGCCCAGGAATTAGAAACCTGCCTGGGCAACATGGCAAGACCTCGTCTCTACAAAAAATACAAAAATTAGCTGGGCATGGTAGTGTGCTCCTCTAGTCCCAGCTACTTGGAAGACTGAGGTGGGAAGTTTCTTTAAGTCTGGGAGGCAGAGGTTGTGTGAGCGGAGATCATGCCACTGCACTCCAGCCTGGGAGACAGAGTGAGACCCTGTCTCAAAAAAGAAATGGACAAAAGATACCCCTGTGAGCTAGCTTTCAGTTCTGGAGGAAAAAAATCTCTAGGAACTGAGAATCTTACCTTAGTCTCCATGATAACTGAATCATACTTCTTGTAAAATTTGCCTTAATAGTATTTATAATAGTTAAAGCATTTACATTTTTTATGTTGGATTTATTTTATTTCATTTTGGAACTCAGGTTCCAAAGATAGATTTAATCATACTCCTCAATTTATGGCACACTTAAGAAAAAGAATTACTTTACTGTGGTAAGAATACTTAACATGACGGCTACCCTCTTAATATATTTTCAAGTGTACAATACAGTATCCCTAAGTATAGTTACAGTGTTGTACAGCAGGTCTCTGGGACTCATTCATCTTGCTTAACTGACACTTTACGCCTGTTGATTAGAAACTTTCCATTGAGGTCAGGCATGGTGGCTCATGCCTGTAATCCCAGCACTTTGGGAGGCCAAGGCAGGTGGATCACCTGAGGTCAAGAGTTCGAGACCAGCCTGGCCAACATGGCAAAACCCCATCTCTACTAAAAATACAAAAATTATCCAGGTGTGGTGGTGCACACCTGTAATCCCAGCTACTGGGGAGGCTGAGGTGGGAGGATCACTTGAACCTGAGAGGCGGAGCTTGCAGTGAGCCAAGATCACACCACTGCACACTGCACTCCAGCCTGAGTGAGAGAGCAAGACTGTCTCAAAAAAATAAAAAAAAAAAGAAACTTTCCATTGATCTTTGCCCAGCCCCTGGCAACTACCATTTCACTTTTGTATTCCATGAATTGGCCTATTTTAGATACTAATTTTAAGTGGAATCACACAGTATTTGTTCTTCTGTGACTGGCTTATTTCACTTAGCGTAATGTCTCAGAGTTCATCCATGTTGTCCCATATTGCAGAAGTTTCTTCTTTTCTAAGGCTGAATACTAATATTCCACTGCATGTGTATTCCACATTTTCTTTATCCACTCATTTGCTAGTGGACACTTGGTTTGTTTCTGCATCTTGGCTATTATGAATAATGCTGCAATGAATATGGCAGTGCTAATAACTCTTGGAGGGAGATTCTGGTTTCAATTATTTGGATCAATACCCAGAAGTGGAATTGCTGGGTCATACGGTAGTTCTATTTTTAATTAATTAATTAATTAATTTTTTTTTTTTTTGAGAAGGAGTCTCACTTTTGTTGCCCAGGCTGGAGTGCAGTGGTGCAGTCTCAGCTCACTGCAATCCCCACCTCCTGGGTTCAATCGATTCTCCTGCCTCAGCCTCTTGAGTACCTGGGATTACAGGCATGCCCCCAGCTAATTTTTTTTTTTTTTTTTTTGTACTTTTAGTAGAGACGGGGTTTCACCATGTTGGTCAGGCTGGTCTGGAACTCTTGACCTCAGGTGATCTGCCCACCTTGGCCTCCCAAAGTGCTGGGATTACAGGCATGAGCCACCACGCCTGGCCTCAGAGTTGTTTTTTTTTCTGCTATTGACTTCTAGTTTTATTTCACTGTGGTCAGAAAAGATACTTGGTATGATTTCAGTCTTCTTAAACTTGTTAAGACTTGTTCGTGACTGTTACGGTTTGAACGTTGGTCCCCTCCTAAACTTCTGTGTTGGAGATTTAATCACCAATGCGACAGTTTGGGGAAGGGAGGCCTCATGGGAGGTGTTTAGGTCATGAGGGCTTTATCCTCGTGAGTGGATTAATGCTGCGCTTGAACAAGCTATCTGGAGTGGGCTCATCGTCTGCTGCACTTTGGCCACGTGAGGAAGTGTTCTGTGTTCTTCGCCTCTGAAGGATGCAGCCCAACTTGCCAGCACCTGGACCTTTCACTTCCCAGTCTTCAGAGCTGTGAGGAATCAATGTCTCTTCTTTACAAATTATCCATCCTCAGGTATTCTCATATAGCAGCGCAACACAGATGAAGGCCGTGGCCTAACCTTACAATTGACGCTGGGGAATATTCCATGTGCACTTCAAAAGGATGTGGATTGTGCTGCCGTTGGGTGGAATGTTCTGTGTACGTCTGTCAGGTCCATTTAGTCTACAGTGTTGTTCAAATCATTTGTTTCCTTATCAATAGTCTATCTGGACGTTCTATCCACTATTGAAAGTGGGGTATTGAAGTCTGTTACTATAACTGTATTCCTTTTTTTCTCCTTTTTACAAAGTAGTCAGAGGCTTGGATATTATTGTATTGCTTTCTCTCTTTAGTTCTGTCAGTGTTTGCTTTATATACTTAGGTTTTCTGATGTTGAGTGAATATTTATAATTGTTATGTCTTCCTAGTGAACTGGCCATTTTATCATTATATAATGTCCCTCCTTGTCTCTCATGACAGTTTTAAATTTTAACTCTATTTAGTCTGATCCAAGTATAATCACTTCTGTTCTTTCTTGGTTACCAGATGCAAGGAATAAGTTTAAGGACACACAGTGCTCTATGTGTGTCCTTAAATGTAAAGTGAGTTTTTTGTAGACAGCCTGTAGTCTTGTTTTTCATCCTTTCAGCCATTCTCTATCTTTTGATTAGGGAGTTTAATCAATTTACATTTAAAGTAATTATTTATAGGGAAGAATTTACTACCGCCATTTTATTGTTTATTTGTTTTTGTTTTGGGTTTTTTTTTTTTTTTTTTTGAGACGGAGTCTCGCTGTGCCGCCCAGGCTGGAGTGCAGTGGCCGGATCTCTGCTCACTGCAAGCTCCGCCTCCCGGGTTCACGCCATTCTCCTGCCTCAGCCTTCCGAGTAGCTGGGACTACAGGCGCCCGCCACCGCGCCCGGCTAGTTTTTTGTATTTTTTAGTAGAGACGGGGTTTCACCATGTTAGCCAGGATGGTCTCGATCTCCTGACCTCGTGATCCGCCCGTCTCGGCCTCCCAAAGTGCTGGGATTACAGGCTTGAGCCACCGCGCCCGGCCTTGGGTTTTTTTTTTGAGACAGAGTCTCGCTCTGTTGCCCAGGCTGGAGTGCAGTGGCACGATCTCAGCTCTCTGCAACCTCTGCCTTCTGGGTTCAAGTGAGCACGTCTGACTAATTTTTGTATTTTTAGTAGCGATGGGGTTTCACCATGTTGGCCTGGCTGGTATCAAACTCCTGACCTTAAGTGATCTGCCCACCTTGGCTTCCCAAAGTGTTGGGATTACAAGCATGAGCCACCATGCCCAGCCTTATTAACTGGTTTGTGTTAGTCTTATAATTCTTTTGTCCATCTGTTCCTCTCTTGCTGTCTTCTTTTTGTTTTGTTTTTTTGTATTGATATGCTTTGATTCCTTCCTCTTTTTCTTTTGTGTAATTTTTACAGATATTTTCTTTGTCATTATCATGGGGTTTACAAAAACAATCTTACAGTTAGAACCGTCTATTTTAAGATGATAACAACTTAAGTTCAATTGTATACAAAACATAATACTTTTATTATCCCCTATACACGCTTTATGTTGTCATAATTTACATGTACTTATATTATGTATCTATTAATGTATCCTTTAACTATAGGTATTTATAATGCTTTTGTCTTTTAATTTTTATACTAGAATCAGAAGTGATTTACCCACCACCAATACAGTATTGCAGTATTCTGTATTTGTCTTTATATTTACCCTTACCAATAAGTTTTATATTTTCTTATGCAACTGTTTTGCTGTTTTAGCATCCTTTTGTTTCAACTTGAAGAACGCCCTTTGGAATTTTTTTGTAAGGCAAGTTTAGTGGTCATAAACTATTTTTAGCTTTTGTTTTTCATGGGAAAACTTCATTTCTCCTTCATTTTGGAAGGACTATTTTGCCAGACATAGTATTCTTAGTTGACAAGTTTTTTTTTTTTTCCTTTCAGTACTTTGATTATATTACCCTATTCCCTTCTGGCCTACAAAGTTTCCACTGAGAAATCAACTCATGGTCTTATAGGGGCTCCCTTATACATGTCCTTATACATTCTCCTCTTAACCATTTATTATTATTATGATTAATATTATTATTATTTAGAGATAGGGCTCACTCCGTGGCCAAGACTTCAATGCAGTGGTGTGATAATAGTTTAATGAAGCCTCAAATGCCTGGGCAAAAGGGATCCTCCCATCTCAGCCTCCAGATTAGCTGGGACTACAGGCACAGGCCACAATGTCCCGCTGATTATTTTACTTTTTGTAGAGACAGAGTCTTTCTTTGTTGCCCAGGCTGGTCTCAAACTACTGGGCCCAAGTGATCCTCCTGCCTGACCTCTCAAAGTGCTGGAATTACAGGTATGAACCACCACACCAGGCCCTTCTTGACCATTTTTAAGTGTATAATTCAGTAGCATTAAGTATATTCATATTGTTGTTGAACCAGTCTCCAGACTTCTTTTCATCTTGTAAGTCTAAAACTCTATACCCAAACTCTATACCCATTAAACAATAACTCTTCATCCCTCCCTTGCCTTAGCACCTGATAGCCACCATTCCACTCCTTTAGTCTCTATGGATTTGACTACTCTGTTTACCTCATATAAGTGAAATAATATGATATTCTTCATTTAATTTTATTGTATTGTAGAGATGGGATCTCACTCTGTTGCCCAGACTGGAGTTCAGTGGCATGATCATAGCCCCCTGCAGCATTGACCTCCTGGGCTCAAGCAATTCTCTTGCCTCAGCCTCCCAAGTAGCTGGAACTACAGGCATGCCTTACCTTGCATGGCTAATTTATCTTTTTTGTAGAGACAGGATCTCACTATATTGGCCAGGCTGTTCTCAAACTCCCGGTTTCAAGCAATCCTCCTGCTTCGGCCTCCCAAAATGCTGGGATTATAGGCATGACCCACCTTACCTGGCCTATTTGTTCTTTTTTGTCTGGCACATATTGCTTAACATAAGGTCTTCAAAGTTTATCCATGATGTAGCATGTGTCAAAATTTCCTTCTGTTCTAAGAATAAATAATATTCTGTTGAATAGATACTCCACATTCTACTTATCCATTCATTGGACAATGGAAACTTGGGTTGCTTACACCTTTTGGTTATTGTGAATACTGCTGCTACGAACACGGGTGTATACATATCTACTCATGTCCTACTTTCAATCCTTGTAGGTATATACCCAGAAGTGGAATTGTCCCCTTACTATTTATTTTTATTTTTGAGACAGAGTCTTGTTCTGTCGCCAGGCTGGAGTGCGGTGGTATAATCTCAGCTCACTGCAACCTCCATCTCCCAGGTTCAAGCAGTTCTCCTGCATCAGCCTCCCAGGTAGCTGGGACTACAGGTGCCCACCACCATGCTTGGCTAGTTTTTGTATTTTTAGTAGAGACAGGGTTTTACTATGTTGGCCAGGCTGGTCTCGAACTCCTGACCTCAAATGATCCGCCTGCCTCAGCCTCCCAAAGTGCTGGGATTATAGGCATGAGCCACAGCACCGGTTATTTTATTTTATTTGAGACTGAGTCTGGCCCTGTCGCCCAGGCTGGAGTACAGTGGTGTGATCTCGGCTCACTGCAACCTCTGCCTCCCAGGTTCAAATGATTCTCCTGCCTCAGCCTCCCAAGTAGCTGGGACTACAGGCACACACCACCATGCCCAGATAATTTTTGTACTTTTTTAGTAGAGACGGGGGCTTCACCATGTTGGCCAGGCTGGTCTCGAACTCCTGACCTCAAATGATCTGCCCACCTAGGCCTCCCAAAGTCGTGGGATTAGAGGTGTGAGCCACCGCACCTGGCCGCTTTTCTTCATTTTAGATGAGGACCTCCAGTTAAGATATCAAACTGGTGGTAAATATTCAACAGACTGCGTCCCCATCCTGACTTTCTTTTTTCAACACAGAGCCATTTTGTTTGTAATTAAAAATCGTGAGGTGTGGCCAGGCAGGCAGATCATGACATCAGGAGTTCAAGACCAACCTGACCAATATGGTGAAACCCCGTCTCTACCAAAAATACAAAAATTAGCCGGGTATGGTGGCACGCGCCTGTAGTCCCAGCTACTCAGGAGGCTGAGACAGAAGAATCACTTGAACTCGAGAGGCAGAGGTTGCAGTGAGCCAAGATCATGCCACTGCACTCCAGCCTGGGCGACAGAGTGAGACTCCGTCTCAAAAAATAAAATAAAATAAATAAAATGAAGGAAAGGGAATTTTTTTTTTTTTGAGACAAGGTCTTGCTTTGTTGCCCAGGCTGGAGTGCAGTGGTGAAATCTCGGCTCACTGTAACGTCCACCTCCTGGGTTCAAGCGATTCTCCTGCCTCAGCCTCCCATGCCTGGCTAATTTTTGCATTTTTAGTAGAGACGGTGTTTCACCATGTTGGCCAAGTAGGTCTTGAACTCCTGACTTCAAGTGATTCACCCGCCTCGGCCTCCCAAAGTGCTGGGATTACAGGCATGAGCCACCATGTCTGGCCAGGAAAGGTTTTTTTTTTTTTTTTTTTTTTTTACCCTCTGGCAGATTCATATAAGGTCCCACTCACTGACATTCTTTCAATCACATCTTGTTTCTGGTGTTACTGTTTACACTTCTCTCTCTCTCTTTCTCTCTCTCTCGTATCATAATCTTATTAAACACTTCCCATACTCACATAGCTAATAGGCTTACATTATAGATATATAATTTCACACAATCTGTTGCTTTAGGTTTATATAAAAGATCAAGTTCCTTTCAATAAAAGAACAACAATAAAAAGATTATGACCTTACAAAAAGCCCTTGAAATGTCTAAAATAGATTAAACAAAACATAGACCAGCAACCCTGCAGGGAATAAGAAACTGCTAGCATTTCACAGACTTACACAAAGCTAATAAACACATGAACATGTACTCATTAGCATAAATAATCAAATAAGTAGACATTTAAAATGAGGTTTTATTTTTCAACTCTCAGATTGGTAGGTAAAGAGACTGGTATTATAGTTTGGTGAGGCTGTAGGGAAATATACAGAGTAGGAATGGAATTAAGCACAACCATCTTGTTTCTTAAATTTATTCTATTATTATTATATTTTTTGAGACAGGATCTCGCTCTGCCTCCCAAGCTGGAGTGCAGTGGTGTGATGTGGGCTCACTGCAATCTCTGCCTCCCGGGTTCAAGCGATTCTCGTGCCTCAGTCTCCCGAGTAGCTGAGATTACAGGCGTGGACCACCACACCCGGCTAATTTTTGTATTTTTAGTAGAGACGCGGTTTTGTCATGCTGGCCAGGCTATAAGCACAACCATTTTGAAACACAATTTGGCAAAAACCTGTCAGTCAGCATATCCACTTTCAGCAATTTGTATCTCAGAAGCATGCCGCAAGTCCATAAGAACATACACACGTCCATAGAAAGCATACATCTGTTCTAATAGCAAATAACTGAAAACATCTACAAATCCATCCACAGGTGTGATGTGTTGAATTGTGTCCCCTAAAAGAGATAAGTTTAAGTCCTAATCCATGGCATACCTGTGAATATGACCTTATTTGGAAACACAGTCTCTGCAGATGTGATTAGTTAAGACAATGGTCCCCAACCTTTTTCGCACCAGGGACTGCTTTCATGGAAGACAGTATTTCCATGGAGAGAGGGTGGTTTTGGGATGAAGCTGTTCCATCGCAGATTATCAGGCATTACATCCTCATAAGGAGCAGGCAGCCTAGATCGCTCACATGCACAGTTCACAGTAGGGTTCACGCTCCTGTGAGAATCTAATGCTGCCACTGATTTGACAGGAGGCGGAGCTCAGGTGGCAATACTCGTCACCACTCACCTCCTGCCGTGTGGCCCAGTTCCTAACAGGCCACAGACCGGTACTGGTCTGCAGCCCAAGGACTGGGACCCTTGAGTTAAGATACGGCCATATTGATGTGGCTGCGATGAGTGGAGGAACACAAGGGTTCTTGCTCCTCATGCCGGTTTAGATAAAACATGGACACAAGTGGAATGGTTTTTTTTTTTTTTTTTTTTTTTGAGACGGAGTCTCGCTGTGCTCCCAGGCTGGAGTAGCTGAGACTACAGGCGCCCGCCACCACGCCCGGCTAGTTTTTTGTATTTTTAGTAGAGACGGGGTTTCACCATGTTAGCCAGGATAGTCTCGATCTCCTGACCTCGTGATCCACCCGCCTCGGCCTCCCAAAGTGCTGGGATTACAGGCTTGAGCCACCGCGCCCAGCCAAGTGGAATGGTTTTAACAGGCAAGTTTAATAGGCAAGAAGGGAGAAGGCAGAAGGAAGAAGCTGCCTCACACAGAGACAAGAGGGAGGGAGGCTCCAAAGCCGAAAGAGGAAATGCCAAGTGCGGTGGAAACAAGCCAAGTATATACAGAGGCTGGAGGAGGCGGTGTCTGATTTGCATAGGGCTCAGGGGATTGGTTTGACCAGGCACGTCATTCACGTAGCCCAGGAAAAAGCTGGTCCTCCCACCTTAGCCTTTTAATATGCAAATGCAGAGCACCATGATGTTCTACACACTTGGGGATCTGTGGGGGCAGCCATGTTGCCAGGCACTTGTGGGACAAGGGCAAGAAGACGGTGGGAATCATCATGTTTGGGTAGATCCAGTTTCTTTTTTTTTTTTTTTTTTTTGAGACGGAGTCTCACTCTGTCGCCCAGGCTGGAGTGCAGTGGCCGGATCTCAGCTCACTGCAAGCTCCGCCTCCCGGGTTCACGCCATTCTCCGGCCTCAGCCTCCCGAGTAGCTGGGACTACAGGCGCCCGCCACCTCGCCCGGCTAGTTTTTTGTATTTCTTAGTAGAGACGGGGTTTCACCGTGTTAGCCAGGATGGTCTCGATCTCCTGACCTCGTGATCCACCCGTCTCGGCCTCCCAAAGTGCTGGGATTACAGGCTTGAGCCACCGCGCCCGGCCAGATCCAGTTTCTAATGGCCGGCATGTGCCTATCAAAGGTTGCTGGCCTGGCTCTAAGAGCCTGGGCTTTACAAGAAACGTGTCCAGAGCAGCTTTAAAAATGAAAACTTCCCAAGGACCCCTTTTCCTCTCTATCTGCCTAAAATAATTTCTTAATAACTCCTACCACAATATGAGATATAGAGTTGACCCTAAACCCAATGATGGATGTCCTTGGAAGAAGAGGACAGAACATACAGAAACAGACACATATAGAGAGGAAGACCATGTGACCACATTGGCAGAGATTGGTGTGATGGGGTCATAAGCCAAGGAACACCACGAGCCACCAGAAGCTGGAAGAGGCAAGGGAGGATTCATTTCTAGAGCTGTCAGAGAGACTGCAGCCCCACTGAGACCTTGATTTTGCAAATCTGCCCTCTAGAACTGTGGGAAAATAAATTTCTGTTGTTTTAAGCCATGCAATTTGTGGTAATTTGTTATGGCCCCCCAGAAAATATTGTAATAAGGGTTAGTTCAATAAATAGTGGTACAGGCCGGGTGCAGTGGCTCACACCTGTAATCCCAGCACTTTGGGAGGCCGAGGTGGGGTGGATTGCTTGAGGGCAGGAGTTTGAGACCAGCCTGGCCAATGTGGCGAAACCCCACCTCTACTAAAAATACAAAAATTAGCTGGGCATGGTGGTGTGCACCTGTAGTCCCAGCTACTCTGCAGGCTGAGGCAGGAGAATCGCTTGAACCCAGGTGGAGGCTGCAGTGAGCCAAGATTGTGCCACTGCACTCCAGCCTGGACGACAGAGTGAGACTCTGTCTCAAACAAACAAACAAACAAATAAATAAATAGTGGTACATACAGCACTAAAGATGGAAGTGAAAACCTCCCATCTATTCCCGTTTTTTTGTTGTTGTTTTGTTGTTTTTTTGTTTTTTGAGATGGAGTCTTTGCCTTGTTGCTCAGGCTGAAGTGCAGTGGTGCAATCTCGGCTCACCTCTGCTTCCTGGGTTCCAGAGATTATCCTGCCTCAGTCTCTGAGTAGTTGGAATTACAAGCCCACACAACGCCCAGCTGATTTTTGTATTTTTACTAGAGAGGGGGTTTCACCATGTTGGCCAGGCTGGTCTCAAACTCCTGACCTTGGGCGATCCGCTCGCCTTGGCCTCCCAAAGTCATGGGATTACAGGCATGAGCCACTGTGCCCAGCCTATTGTCTTTTGTATTTCGGTTTCTGAACTATGTGAAAATAATTTCTTTTAAAAAATAAAGTAAAATTTAAGGGCTGGGTGTGGTGGCTCATGCCTGTAATCCCAGCACTTTGGGAGGCAGAGGCAGAAACATTGCTTAAGCCCAGGGATTTGATACCACCCTGGGCAACATTGCGAAACCCCATCTCTACAAAAAATACAAAAACTAGCGAGGCATGGTGGCATGTGTCTGTAGTCTCAGCTGCTCAGGAGGCTGAAGAGGGAGGATTGCTTGAGCCTGGGAGGCTGGGGTTGCAGTGAGTGGTGATCATGCCACTGTACTCCCGCTTTGGGGACAGAGTGAGATCTTGTCTCAAAAAATAAATAAGTAAATATGGCCGGGCACAGTGGCTCATGCCTGTAATCCCAGCAGTTTGGGAGGCTGAGCTGGGTGGATCACCTAAGGTGATCAGAAGTTCAAGACCAGCCTGGCCAACATGGTGAAACCCCATCTCTACTACAAATACAAAAATTAGCTTGACGTGGTGGCATGTTCCTCTAGTCCCAGCTATTCGGGAGGCTGAGGCAAGAGAATCGCTTGAACTTGAGAGGCGGAGGTTGCAGTGAGCCAAGATTGCGCCACTGTACTCCAGCCTGGGCAACAAGAGCGAAACTCTTGAAAATAAATAAATGAATAAATAAAATTAACTAAATGTGATTCTGAGCCTTGTTCTATGCAGCATTAGAAGATTAACTCAAAGCACATGTTGTAAGAAAACTGGAAGGGGAAGAGAGTCCTGATCAAGTAGCATAGGAAGAAGAATTTTTATTTTTATTAATATAAGAAAACAGCCTGGACAACATTGTGAAACCCTATCTCTACAAAAAAGTACAAAAGTTAGCCAGGTGTAGTGGCACATGCCTGTAGTCCCAGCTACTCCAGAGGCTGAGGTGGGAGGATCTCTTGAGCCTGGGAGAGAGAGGCTGCAGTGAGCTGTAATTGTGCCATTGCACTCCAGCCTGGGCAACAAAGCAAGACCCTTTCTCAAAAAACAAGAGAAGAGAAAATAAGAAAAGCAAGCATACCCTAGAAGGCCTGGGTACTTAGCATACATTCTGTTGAATCAAGATGCATGAGAGTCTTAATGATAGTTTACTCATACTGTACTTAATATGCAAAATTAGAATAATCAAGTAAGAACAATGATTAGACGCCATTTTTAAATTCTAAAATGAATGCCATGGTGGGGATGAAAGAGTACTGGCCTTGAACTCAGAAAACCAAGGTTCGAGCCTGGGTTCTTCCCATTTCTAGGTTGTGATCACTTCCCTCCCTGAGTCCTTAATTAAAATATCCAGTTTATAAATAGGGATAACAATATCTGCCTGGCCTGATAACAACGGCTTGTGAGTACAAAGTGCAAAAAGGAGAAAGTAATTCATGGACTTTGACTCTCAGTGCCCAGAAAAAGTCTTGTGAGTGAAGGAAGAACATAGAGGAAGTCATTAGTGATAAGGACCACAGGTGCAGTTGCAATTCCTGCCCTCTCTGGCAAAAAGAAAGGATAGATCTGTGCCAAAACAAGCAGCTTCTAACTCAAGTCATACACCAAGTCAGTCCCTTGCACTGCACATTGTCCTGCTGCTGGCACTGTTCTGGTCTTGACAGTAATAGGTTGGGTATCCTAATCTACTGCCTGGAACTTTCAGTGGTTTCCTCTTCAGTTTAAAGCTAGTTAAATATTCAAGATAATCCTCTCCCTCGGCCCCCTCCCCAGCAAGTGAAGAAACTCCATTTCAAAATGGCTTCACCAATGTATTATCTCGCAGAAGAAGAAATCCAGAGAAAGTGTGGCTTCGTGTTAACAAACACATGGGCTGGAAGATGATGTCTGTTAACTCTACCACCTTCGGCTTATTTTATGCAGTCTAACTTGTTTGCAAGATGATTGCTCTAAATATCCATGAGAAGAACTGAGACCAATTCTTCTTTTTGTGTATCTTTTTTTGTTTTGTTTTTTGAGACAGAGTCTTGCTCTGTCACCCAGGTTGGAGTGCAGTGATGGGATCTCAGCTCACTGAAACCTCTGTCTCCCAGGTGCAAGTGTTCCTCCTGCCTCCGCTTCCCGAGTAGCTGGGACTATAGGTGCCTTCCACCATGCTCAGCTAACTTTTGTATGTTTTAATGGAGACAGGGTTCTACCACGTTGGCCAGGCTGGTCTCAAACTCCTGGCCTCAGGTGATCTGCCCGCCTCGGACTCCCAAAGTGCTGAGATTACAGGTGTGACCCACCATGCCCGGTCTTATGTATCTTTTTTCGTTGTTGTTTTTTGAGATAGCGTCTCGCTCTGTCACCCAGGCTGGAGTGCAGTGGCGCGATCTTGGCTCACTATAACCTCCACCTCCCGGGTTCAAGCAATTCTCCCACCTTAGCCTCCCGAGTAGCTGGGATTACAGGGGTGTGCCACCTGGCTTTTTTTTTTTTTTTTTTTTGAGACAGTGTCTCACACTGTTGCCTGGGCTAGAGTGCAGTGGCACAATCTTGGCTCACTGCAACCTCTGCCTCCCGGGTTCAAGTGATTCTCCTGCCTCAGCCTCCTGAGTAGCTGGGATTACAGGCACCTGCTACCACACTCAGCTAATTTTTGGTATTTTTAGTAGAGACGGGGTTTCACCATGTTGGCCAGGCTGGTCTTAACTCCTGACCTCATGATTCGCCCACCTTGGCCTTCCAAAGTGCTGGGAGTACAGGCATGGGCCACCGCAGCTGGCCTGTGTATCTTTTGTAAAAGAAAAAGAACATATCCCAGAAGTTCCCAACTGCGTACCCCTCTGGGTCAATAACCAGAATTGGGTGGGTCTTCAGCTCACCCCTAAACTCATCATTGATAAGCAGAATGAATGACCATGGCTGGTTTAGACAACTGAGATTTCCTCTGGCCATATAAGGAATGATAGACACTAGAATAAAGTCGGGTCTGTCAGAGTGGAAAAAAGGGAAAAGGGCTGGTGGGGAGGCAGTCAATAGTGCCAGCGAACTGGAAAATCATCTTGATATTTCAGTTCTGCTCTTTGCCTACGGTAATTGTGTATGAGTTAAAAAGGAGATCCATCCATCATTACCTTTCTTATCTCAGATAACTAAGGATGTCAGGAACCTATCTGTGTCCAAAATGAAACTACTGGTCTTTTTCCTCACACCTGCTCCTCTGGCGGCCTCCCTGGCCATATTAATTAACAGCAACTCGTTCTGTTGAACCAGCACCTCGGAGTTACCTTGGACTCCTGTCCTCTTGCATTCAACATCTTAACCATCAGCAAATCTGATTGGCATGGCCTTTGAAATACTGTACCCAACTTGGGGCCCAGGGAACTGTGGTAGGGAGTTGGGGGAAGGCTATAACTCTGCCTCAGCATGAAACCCAGCCATGCTCCAGTACCAGGGAAATAGGGGGTATCTGGAGGTAGTACCCTTGACATGGAATTGGGTGTCCTCATGATGGCAGTGGCAATGGTAAAACTTCACGTGGCTCTGTGAATGATGGACAGGAACAAGAAGCCAGAACAGAAGAGGAAGAAGACAGAGGTTGATATGGTTTGGCTGTGTCCCCACCCAAATCCCACCTTGAATTGCAACTCCCACAATTCCCACGTGTCATGGGAGAAAGCTGGTGGGAGGTGTGGGGGCGGGTCTTTCCCATGTTGTTCTTGTGATCGTGAATAAGTCTCATGAGATTTGGTGGTTTTAAAAATGGGAGTTTCCAGCCGGGCACGGTGGCTCACGCCTGTAATCCCAGCACTTTGGGAGGCCGAGGTGGATGGATTACCTGAGATCAGGCATTTGAGACCAGCCTGGCCAACATGACAAAACCCCATCTCTACTAAAAATACAAAAAAATTAGCTGGGCCTGGTGGCACGTCCCTGTAATCCCAGCTACTCGGGAGGCTAAGGCAGGAGAATCGCTTGAATCTGGGAGGTGGAGGTTTCAGTGAGCTGAGATCGCACTATCGCACTCCAGCCTGGGCAACAAGAGTGAAACTCTGTCTCAAAAAAAAGAGAAGGCCGGGCGCAGTGGCTCACGCCTGTAATCCCAGCACTTTGGGAGGCTGAGGCGGGCGGATCATGAGGTCAGGAGATTGAGACCATCCTGGCTAACATGGTGAAACCCCGTCTCTACTAAAAATACAAAAAAATTAGCCAGGCATAGGGGCGGGCACCTGTAGTCCCAGCTACTCGGGAGGCTGAGGCAGGAGAATCGCTTGAACCTGGGAGGCGGAGGTTGCAGTGAGCCGAGATCATGCCACCGCACTCCATCCTGGGCAACAGAGTGAGACTCTGTCTCAAAGAAAAAAACAAACAAACAAAAAGAAACAAACAAACAAAAAAATGGGAGTTTCCCTGTACAAGCTCTCTCTCTTTGCTTGCTGCCATTCAAGATGTGACTTGCTCCCCCTTGCCTTCTGCCATGATTGTGAGGCCTCCTCAGCCACGTGGAACTAACTAACTGTAAATCCAATTACACTTCTTTCTTTTGTAAATTGCCCAGTTTCAGGTACGTCTTTATCAGCAGCGTGAAAATGGACAATTACAGAGGCCATATGATGCTGCAGTTGACATTCTGGTTTGTGGGCACATGTGAGCTGCTATTTTGGGTGTGCTGTATTAGGCCATTCTTGCATTGCTATAAAGAAATACCTGAGACTGGGTAATTTATAAAGAAAAGAAGTTTAATTGGCTCCCAGTTCTGCAGGCTGTACAAGCATGGCACCAACATCACTCAGCTTCATGGGGGGTATCAGGGAGCTTTTATTCATGGCGGAAGGCAAAGTGGGAGCAGGCATTTCACATGGTGAAAGCAGGGGCAAGAGAGAGTGGGGGAGGAACTGTAACACACTTCTTTTTTGGGCTATGCAAATTCTCCAATTGCACCCTGGGTCTAATGAATCAGAAACACTGGGGGTGGAAGCGTATTTCCAGCCACAGCCATGTGAAAAGTCAGCAGATCCTCTCCCCAGAAAGCAACTATAAGTCTGAACAAAACTGACAAGAACAACTCTTTCAGTGCTCTGGAAATCAATAAAACTCATACAACCACCTGAGAAATGTTTAAGCTTGAAAACATGCTGAACATTGGGTAAGAACAGTGGATGTCTGAGGCGTTCTTTCCTAGGACTGCTCCCATCTCCTCTAGCCGAGTGGGTATGGAGGTTTTGCCAGGGCAGGGCCAGGCATGAGAACCTGCAGTGGTGCTGCCAGGTTGGAGAGGGCTTACTGGATTTGGTGTAGCAGGTGACGCCCACACCTATGGCACTGTCAGGGGAAGTGATGACAGTCTTGCCTTTCGAGAAACGCCATAGGAAGTCCTTTAGATTGAAAGGAAGCAACATCAGAGAGCAACTTTAATGCACAGGACAAAAATAGGCCGGGCGTGGTGGATTACGTCTGTAATCCCAGCACTTTGGGAGGCCGAGGCGGGTGGATCACCAGGTCAAGAGATGGAGACCGTCCTGGCCAACATGGTGAAACCCCGTCTCTACTAAAAATATAAAAATTAGCTGGGTGTGGTGGTGCATGCCTGTAGTCCCAGCTACTCGGGAGGCTGAGGCAGGAGAATCACCTGAATCCGGGAGGTGGAGGTTGCAGTGAGCCAAGATCACGCCACTGTACTCCAGTCTGGGTGACAGAGCGAGACTCCATCACAAAAAAAAAAAAAAAAAAAAAAAAGAAAACCACTGGAAATGTTAAATATGTGGGCTGATAGAAAATACTCCATAAATATATTTTTCTCATTTCTTCTTTTACTTTTTAAAAAAGACATAATATTGTATAAAGCAATAATCATAACATTGTATTGTTGGGTTTATAGCATGTATAAATGTAATACATATGATAATACAAAAAAGAGGGAACTGAGCTTTATTAAAGCAAAATTTCTATGTTTTATCTGAATTCAATTAGTATTAATCTGAACTGTATTTAGATAAGATGCATACTGTTATCAAAATATCAAGCTGTACCCTTAAATAGTTTCAATTATACCTCAATAAAGCTGAAAAAATTACTTTGAGATGGCTCTTATTAAAAAATACATATTGTAATCCATACAGCAATGACTAATAAATTTTTAAATAGTAAAAAAAAGAATTTAAATTGTGTACTAAAAAGTATTTAACATAGAAAGCAGTGAAAGAGGGGGAGAGAAACAAAAATAGGAGACATACTGAAAACAAACAGCAGGTTGGGTATGGTGGCTCATGCCTGCAATGCAAATGCTTTGGGAGGCTGAGGTGGGAAGATTGCTTGAGCTCAGGAATTCTTTTTTTTTTTTTTTTTTTGAGACGGAGTCTCGCGCTGTGTCACCCAGGCTGGAGTGCAGTGGCGCGATCTCGGCTCACTGCAAGCTCCGCCTCCCAGGTTCACGCCATTCTCCTGCCTCAGCCTCCGAGTAGCTGGGACTACAGGCGCCCGCCACCACGCCCGGCTAGTTTTTTGTATTTTTAGTAGAGACGGGGTTTCACCATGTTAGCCAGGATGGTCTGGATCTCCTGACCTTGTGATCCACCCGCCTCGGCCTCCCAAAGTGCTGGGATTACAGGCTTGAGCCACCGCGCCCGGCCGAGCTCAGGAATTCAAGACCAGCCTGGGTAACATAATGAGACCCCATCTCTATAAGATTATAAAAAGAAAAATTAGTGGGGTGTGGTGGTCAATGCATTTTAGCCTGGGCTATAGAATGAGACCCTGTTTCTAAAATAATAAAAAATAAAAAAACAAAGAAAAGCAAATTAAGCAACAACAAAAGAAAACCAATAGCAAATGGTAAATGTAAATCCAAACATCATTAACTACATTAAATGTGAATGGTCTCAACATTCCAATAAAAAACAAGATATTTGGATTGGATAAAAAAGGCAAAATCTAACTACAGGCAGTCTGCAAGAGTTACACCTTAGGTTCAAAGACACAAATATGTGGAAAGTAAAAACATGGAAAAAGATATACTATGAAAATAGTAGGCTGGACATGGCAGCACATGCATCTAAAATCCTAGCACTTTAGGAGGCCAAGCTGGGAAGATTGCTTGAGCTCAGGAGTTTGAGATCAGCCTGAGCAATACAGCAAAACCCCATCTCTATAAAAAATACAAAAATTAGGGCATGGTGATGCATGTCTGTAGTCCCAGCTATTCGGAAACTGAGGTGGGAAGATCCGTGAGCCTCAGAGGTCAGGGCTGCAGTGAGCCATCATTGGGCCACTGCACTACAGCCTGCGTGACAGAGACAGAGTGAGACCCTGTCTCAAAAAAACATATATATATATAGTAACCATAAGAGAGTTGCAGTCATTAGTTATGTGGCTATCAGCTAACATAAACTTTAAGTCAAGAAATATTACTAGAGACAACGAGGAACATTTAGTAACGATAAAAGAGTCAATATGTCAGGAATGTACAAGTCATAAATATGTACATATCTAATAACAAAGCCTCAAAAACATGAAATAAAACTGGCAGAATTAAAATAGATATAAGGAGATATGCACAGTTCAACAACAATAGTTGAAGATATTAATGTTCTATTCTCATTAATTGATGAAAAAATTAGACAATAAATCAGCAAGGATATAAGACTTAGAAAACATGATTAACCTATGTGACCTAATTGATATATGTGCAATGAGTCTCAACTCATTCAATGAGAATAGTTAATAAAGACATTTGTATTACCAGAAAATAAAATCACAGAACAATATCCCTTAACAAAATATTAACACACCAAATTCTGCAACATATATAAAGGATTATATACTCTGAACAAGTGTGATTTATTGTAGGAATTCAAGGTTGGTTTAACGTCTGAAACTTGACCAGTGTAATATATTATATTGACAGAACAAAGGACAAAAACTACATGATCCTCTCAATAATAGAGGCAGAAATACCTTCTAACAAAATTTAACACTCTTTCATGTTAAAAACTCTCAACACACTAGGAATAGATGGGAACTTCCTCAACCTGGATAAAGTGCATCTATGAAATACCCACAATTAACATCATACTTAACAGTAAAAGACTGAACATTTCCCTGAAATGTCAGGAACAATGCAAAATGTCAGTTCTTGCTACTTCTATTCAACACTGCCCTGGGGGTCCCAGACAGTATTATAAGGCCATAAAGATGAAAAAAGACTTAAGTGGACATTTCATTAAAGAAGATATACAAGTTGCTAATAAGCATTATAAGGTGCTCAACATCATTAGTCATTAGAAAAATGCAAATTAAAATTACAATGAAATACTATTGTACATTTATTAGAATGGCTGTAATCAAAAGAGAAAAGCAATACCAAGTGTTGGTGAGGATGGGGAGAAAGTGGAACCACCAGACATTGCTGATGGAAATGTAAAAGGATGTAGACAATTGGAAAAGCCAATTGGCAGTTTTTTTTTTTAAAGTTAGACAAAAGTTAAAAAATAAACCAAAGTGAAATAAAACCATATGTGTTCACAGGCATGAATATCAGTGTTTACAGCAGCATTATTCATAATATTCAAGAACTGGAAATACTCCTGTATGCATTATCTAAGGCTGCTGTAACAAACTACCATGAACACGGCTGGATGCGGTGGCTCATGCCTATAATCCCAGCACTTTGGGAGGCCGAAGAGGGTGGATCACCTGAGGTCAGGAGTTTGAGACCAGCCTGGCCAACATGGCAAAACCCTGTGGCTACTGAAAACACAAAAAATGAGCCGGGTGTGGTGGCAGGTACCTGTAATCCCAGCTACTTGGGAGGCTAAGGCAGGAGAATTGCTTGAACTCAGTGGGTGGAGGTTGCAGTGAGCTGAGATCGTGCCACTGCACTCCAGCCTGGGTGACAGAGCGAGACGCTGTCTCAGAAAAACGAACAAACCGGAAAAACAACTACCACAAACTGAGTGGCTTGTATAACAGACATTGTCTCATAGTTCCAGAGGCTAGGAGAGATGAAGGTGTCAGCAAGGCTGGTTCCTTCTGAGGCTGTGAAGAATCTGCTCCATGCCTCTCCCCTAGCTTTTTGGGGTTTGCTGACAATACCTGTGTGCTTATGTCCAAATTTCCCCTTTTATAAGGACACCAGTTATACTGGACTTAGGGGTTCATCCTACTCCAGTATGACCTTAACTAATTACATCTGTAAAACCCCATTTCCAAACATGGTCACCTTCCGAGTTATTGGGGGTTAAAACTTCAACATATGTATTTGCGGATGGGGCACAGTTCAACCCATAACACATCCAAATGTCCCTCAGCCTGTAAGCGGAAAAACGATCTGAGATACAGTCTATCCATGTAACGGAACAGTATTCAGATATAGAAAGGCACAAACCACAGATAAGTGCTGTAACATGAACTGAGCTCTACAACATCATACTAAGGACAATAGGCCAGATGCAAAAGACTACACATTGTATTATACCATTTATATGAAGTATCCAGAAAGGGCAAATTTATTGACGGAAAACAGGTCAGTGGTTGCTTGCAGCTTGGGGTGGGAGAAGGCATTAAGCAAAAACTAGCACGAGGTAAGTTGGGCTGATGGAAATGTTCGAAAACTGCATTGTGCTAGTAGCTGCCAACTATATAAATTTACTTTAAAAATCATTAAAGTGCTTTCTAAGGGTGAATTGTATGGTGTATGGTATATAAACTGTATCTTAATAAAACTGTTTAAAAAACAAAACAAAACTAAACCAAACCAAACCTCCCAGGTTAGGGAGCAGCAATTTTTTGGAAAAGCACAATAACAATTAATCAGTGCCTTTTTTTTTTTGAGGGAGGATCTCACTCTGTCGCCCAGGCTGGAGTGCAGAGGTGTAATCTCAGCTCACTGCAACCTCTGCCACCTGAGTTCAAGCAATTCTGCCACCTCAGTCTCCTTAGCAGCTGGGACTACAAGTGCGTGCTACCATTCCCAGCTAGTTTTTGTACTTTTTGTAGAGACGGGGTTTCACCATGTTGCCCAGGCTGGTCTCAAACTCCTGGGCTCAAGTGATCCGCCTGTCCTGGCCTCCAAAAGTGCTGGGATTATAGGGTTGAGCCACCACGCCCAGCCCGTTTCCTTATAAACAGAAAGAAGTTGTGAAGCAGAATCATCCTGTGATGATAAAGATATGACTAAATAATACTTACGTGAAAAACACGCAACTCAATTAACTGTTCAGAAATGTAATGATCTCAAACAAAATATATCCTCTTATATCCTTTATCTCAACTTAAATATCAATCTTCATGCAGTATGTAAAATCTTCACTGATGAAACTTTTAAAACACCAGTCCCACCACACTTGAGGCCTATAAACCAAGCTTGTCCAACCTGCAGCCTATGGGCTGCCTGTGGCCCAGGACGGCTTTGGATGCAGCCCAACACAAATTCATAAACTTTCTTAAAACATGATGAGATTGTCTTTGCGATTTTTTTTTTAATTCATCAGCTACCGTTAGCGTTAATGTATTTTATGTGTGGCCCAAGAAAATTCTTCTTCTTCAAATATAGCCAGTGTAGTACTGGTCCGTGGCCCAGTGGATGGGGTTCAAACCACACGAACTTGAGGCATTATCGAGTTTAAGTCTCACCCAACTCCTACCCATCTAGTAGGGCAGAGGATCATGAAGAAAATTATGTCCCTTAAAGGGAATAGATAATTATATTTTTAAAAAACAACTTTGAGGCTGGGTACAGTGGCTCATGACACTTGGGGAGGCTGAGGCAGGTGGACTGCTTGAGCCCAGGAGTTCTAGATGAGCTTGGGCAACATAGGGAGACCCTGTCTCTACCAAAAAATACAAAACTAGCCAGATGTGTTGGTGTTCACCTGTAGTCCCAGCTACTGGGGAGGCTGAGGTGAGGGGATTACCTGAGTCCAGGAAGTCGAGGGTAAAGTGAGCCAAGATCACGCCACTACACACCAGCCTGAGTGACAGAGTGAGACCCAGCGCCATAAAAACAGAACAAAACAAAACAAGAATGTTGAATAGGATGCGTGTTAATTCTGAGATGGCGTCCAGGCTTAGGAATGATCCCGAGGCTTAGACCCGTATCCAAGAGGATGATTCCAGCCTGATACTTCTAGGTTCCTCAGGCACCTCAGATGCGCCCTGTCCTGAATTAAGCCCTTTGTCCTTGAACCTGCTTTCCTTGGTAAACAGCACCAAAGGGGCTAGAAACCTGGGGACTGCCCTTACCTTCCCTCTCTCACCATGCACCTCTAATGGGTGGCTGGACTTGTGGTTGCATTTCCATGATCTCCCAGCTTTCTTCCAGTGATGGCCTTAGGTGGGCTCTTATCCTGTCTCCCAAATGGTCTCTCTGCCTTGAGTCTCACCCCATCAGCTCTCAGTCCACCCACTCAGCTATTCCAGAGACCATTCTGACTCCCTGTGGACGCCCCTCTGGTGGCTTCTCATCTCTATCAGTTAGAAATTGCTTTTGACCGCATGTTAACAGAAATCTGGCTATGCTATTTAACCAAATAAAGGTTTTTCTCATGTGATGAAAAGTGCACAGATAAGCAGCCCACTCCCACTGATAACCATTGAGGGTTTCTTATGACTTACAGCAATGAAATGTGTATTTACAGCATAAAGATACACAATTTTAAATTGTAATAAAATTGGGCCTAAGCACAGTGTTTTTTGTTTTTGTTTTTAACTGCCCAGGTGATTCTACTGTGCAGCCAGGGTTGACAAACACTGCATCTAGGCCCAGTGCCTTTGATTTGCAGCTGAGGTCTAGAGAGAATTATTGAAACTGTAGTCCTAGCTACTTGCGAGGCTGAGGTTGGAGAATCGCCTAAGCCCAGCAGGGTGAGGCTGCAGCGAGTCAACACTGCACCACCGCACTCCAGCCTGGGCGACAGAGTGACACTCCACCTCAAAATAAATAAATAAATAAATAAATAAATAAATAAAAATAAAAATTTCTGGTCTACCTTTTTGCCCACCTTTTATGCAAAGAGGTCCCCAAACATGAATTTTCACTCTTAGGGAGGCTGAGATGACACATTACAAGTGGTTTAGTCATCTGCATGTGCCATCTGATTTGAGGCATCTATTCCTCACCTTTCCTGACAAAATAGGACTGTCTACATGTGCCACATGTGCCTCTTTCTCTAATTCATTCCTTCCTTCCTTCCTTCCTTCCTTCCTCCTTTCCCTTCCTTCCCTCCTTTCCCTCCCTCCTCTTTTATTTTTCTTTTTTCTTTCTTTCTTTCTTTTCTTTCTCTCCTTCCTTCCTCCCTCCCTCCCCCCCCCCCATTCTTTTTTTCTTTCTTTCTTTCTGACAGGGTCTTTCCTGTTCTGCTTCTTTAAACCCTGGGGTTCAAGTGCAAAGGTCCCTCTCATCTGATTTCCCTATTTCATTTTATTTTATTTTTTTAAGTTAGATACCCCAGGATAATGATGATGATTGTTGTTGAGACAGGGTTTCATTCTGTTGCCCAGGCTGGAGTGCAATGGTGCAATCACAGCTCACTGCAGCCTCAACATCCTGGGCTCACGTAATCCTCCTACCTCAGCCTCCCATGTAGCTTGGACTACAGGGGTGTACCACCATGCCCGGCTACTTACATGTGCCACATTCAATCTATGTTCCAGGGTTCCAAACAACCCAGGCTCTAACATCCTGTCTTAACAAATATACCTTCATAAAGACCTGGAAGGCAGGTTCAAATGTGGAATTCTTGGACTTCTTTCAGTTCTGTGTAGGAGGGTAGCAGTGGAGACCTGGCTGCCTGCCCGCCCCGGCCCTTTGCCCTTTCCCCACCCCTGCTCTTTGCGGCACTGGGCAGGGCCTATGTTTAAGGCTAGCAGTGTACTCAATGTGGGACAGTCCCTGTGTGGCCTGTTCAGGATCCTATACCCAGGCTCAGGGCTCTTTGGGCAGGAAATTCCAGGATCCTGGTACTCAAGTGGTGTTCTAAACAGTGGTTCTTGGCTGGGCGTGGTGGCTCACACCTGTAATCCCAGCACTTTGGGAGGCCGAGGCAGGCAGATCACTTGAGATCAGGAGTTTGAGATCAGACTGGCCAACATGGTGAAACCCCATCTCTACTAAAAATACAAAAACGTAGCCAGGCATGGTGCGCACACTAGTCCCAGCTACTTGGGAGGCTGAGGCAGGAGAATCACTTGAATCCAGGAGGCGGAGGCTGCAGTGAGCCGAGATCACACCACTGCACTCCAGCCTGGGTGACAGAGTGAGACTCCATCTCAAAATAAATAAATAAATAAATAAATAAATAAATACAAACAGTGATTCTTAACTGGGAGTGATTTGGCAACATCTGGAATTATTTTTGGTTATCCCAGCCCGGCAGGGAGGGACAGGGTATTACTGGCATCTAGTGAGCAGGGGCTAGGGATTCTACTAAACATCCTACAGTGTACAGGACAGCCTCCACAGCAAAGAATTGTCTGGCCCAAAATGTCCATAGTGCCCAGATGCGACGCCCTGCATTAGGAAGACACAAATACTCTTAAATATCACAGAGTTAAATTTCTTACCCCTGTTCTAGGAGAGATGATGTTCTTGGTGGGAGCATCTTCTTGGCTTCAACACATTCTTTTCTCCATGGGAGATGATGCCAGAAGAGGGACAGAATAGGGCCCTGTAAAGTATGGGGCCCAGGGCCTGGCACCCCCTGTTCAGGTGTGAGGACCGTCCTAGGAAGGCACCACCCAGGCATCATCATTGACCGTCTCAAAAGAAAAGTAATTCACTGTCCCAAAGCAGCGCTCTTGTGTCTGTGGGCGGCTCCCTTGGCAAGTTTACAATGAACTGAACTGGGCCAAACTTCCTGGAACCCAGAGAAACTTCAGCCTTGGGCAAAGGCCGTTTGGCCAGCATTTGCACTGTTTATGCAACCGTTTAGAATATACGAATTATCTGGAAACTACTACTAAATATAACACGCAAAACTGCAAATATGTATACTTCCTAGAGAATGATAAAAAAATGTGAATTGTGTTTTCTCTGATAGAGGATGCATTAGAGTCTGAGGGTCTAAATAACATAAATAATAAATAAGTAAATAAATAGATAGTAGTGTCCTCCAAACGAGGCTGGAATAGCTTCTATTGTTGTTTCACGCTGGACTTGAATTAAGTCTGAGTATTTTACCATGCTCAGTACGAAATACTAGGCTGGACGTGGTGGCTTATGTCTGTAATCCCAGCACTTTGGGAGGCCGAGGTGGGCAGACGGCTGGCTTGAGCTCAGGAGTTTGAAACCAGCCTGGGCAACATGGTAAAACCCCATCTCTACCCAAAATACAAAAATCAGCCAGGTGTGGTGGCACATGCCTGTGGTCCCAGGTACTTGGGAGGCTGAGGCAGCAGGATGACTTTTGAACCCAGGAGGTCGAGGCTGCAGTGAGATATGATCGTGCCACTGCACTCCAGCCTGGGTGACAGAGCAATACCCTGTCTCAAAAATCAAATAAACAACCCCTTCGCCCCGGACAAAAGTAGTTTGTACTATTTTCTCATTTCATCATATGTTTTTGAAATATTTCCCTTGAAAAGTAAGTCATATTTATCATTCCTGTTGTATGGAGACATCACAAATTATTTCACCATTCTACCCTCCTTGAGTGTTGTGGCCTTGGGGCCAGGCAAAAACGCAGGAGATGCCTAGAAGCCAACTAGTTGCCGTTTTGGTTATCTGTAGGGTTGTAGCGTTGCCAAACAGGAAAAATATAAAAAGAATACCGAATTCTGCCAACCAAATAAGAAACTCTGTGCTAAGGACTAAAACAACTGCAGGGGAAGAAAAGGTGAGGCCAGGGATTGAGGTGTAGCGACTTTCTATGCCCTCAGAAAATTAAAAAACAAGACAAAAAAAAAAAGAAAACTACAAAAGCATCCATCTTGGGCCGTCCTAATTTCTGAGTAACAAATGAGATGCTGTGGCGAAAGTCAGTCATAACCAATGACATTTCTAGACAAAGTGACTTCAGATTTTCAAGGCGTACCTTGTTTACATCATTTTGCCAATTTCGCGTCCTGCAACCGTCGGGCCACGCCCCCGTGAAAAAAAGGCTGTGTTTTTTCCACATTTCGGGGTTCTGGACCTTTCCCGGCTGCGGGGCGGGGGGAAGTCTGAGGCGCACGCGGCCCCCTTGGCCCCGCCCCCAGTCATTTCCTGCCACTCGCGTCCCGAGGCTGCCGCAGGGGGCGGGCTGAGCGCGTGCGCTGTGACTGGTTTGGGGCCAGAGTGGGCGGGGCGCGGAGGTCCGGCCTATAAAGTAGTCGCGGCGCCGTGGTCCCGCTTTGCGGCATAGTCTGCTGCAGCGTTTGCGGTCAGTCTCGCAATACTCGGAAGCAGGACCGCGGCGTGGCCTAGCAAGTCATGGCGATGAAGGCCGTGTGCGTGTTGAAGGGCGACAGCCCAGTGCAGGGCACCATCAATTTCGAGCAGAAGGCAAGGGCCGGGGCGGAGGCTTGTTTGCGAGGCCGCTCCCGCCCGCTCGTCGCCCCGAGCACCTGCGCTAGGAGCGGGTCGCCAGCCAGGCCTCGGGACCGCCCTGGTCCCCCGCCCGGCCTCGGCCCGTGCCGCCCGGTCGGTGCCTTTGCCCCCAGCGGTGCGGTGCCCGCTAAGTGCTGAGTCATCGGGCGGGCCCGGGTGCGGGGTGTGGGACCGAGGCCGCCGCGGGGCTGGGCCTGCGCGTGGCGGGAGCGCGGGGAGGGATTGCCGCGGGGGCGGGCGTGGGCGTGCTGCCCTCCGGGGTCCGTGGGCCGCCGCCGCGGGCTCTGTCGTGGTGCTTGGAGCAGCTGTGCTCCCTTGCTTGGCTGTGTTCTCGTTCCTGAGGGTCCCGTGGACACCGAGTGGCGCAGTGACAGGCCCGGCCCGGGGATGGCGACTGCGCCTGGGCCCGCCTGGTGTCTTAGCATCCCTCTCCGCGTTCCGGCTTCAGCGCTCTGGGTCAGGGAGTCTCCGCTTTTGTACAGCTCTAAGGCTAAGTATGGTTTTTATATTTTTAAAAGGCTTTGGTAAAGAAAAATACGCAACAGAGACCGTTTGTGTGACACTTTGCAGGAGTTTGTTGGCCTCTGTTCTAGGTCATGGTTGGGCTGCAAGGGCAGAGAAGGTAGCCTTGAATAGAGGTCCTTTTCCTCCTCCTAAGCTCCGAGAGCCAGAGTTTTAACTGACCGTTTTGGGGACTTTCGAGGGCAATGATTCTTAACTTTGGGTGCACAGTTAGCTTATTTGAAGATCTTACTAAAAATACACCAGAGCCCAACCTCAGACCAATTACATCAAAACCTGTCCTAGCGCAGGTGATTATTGCTGTTTTTTAAGTTTCCAAATGTGATTTTGATGTGCACCTACGATTGAGGACTGTTGTTTGAGGACAATGGGTGGGGTTTGGGATTTGGAAATTGGAAGACCTGAAGTTTCCGTTACACCGAATTGGTACTTAGTAACTCTTGTCGGAGCATTTCTTAAGCCAAATTTTCTGTGAAGTGGCTTTAAAATTGCTCTGCCAGTAGGCACGTTGCTAAGATGGTCAGAGACAAACTTCTGAACGACTCTTGTAAAATGTACAGAAATATTTTCATAGCTATTATCAGTAAAACTGCAAAACGTGTTGCAAGGAAGGTGCTTGTGATAACACTGTCCCCAGAGCTTTAGTGAAGTTACCAATTGGTGGAAAATTGTCTCGTACTCGGCTTAAAAGTCATGAGACAATATTTATCATATGAATGAGATTCAGTCTTTAAAGGGGTTTACGGAAAGGTGAGAGGACAGGAAGTTAGTCTGTGCAAGTGTCTGAAATGTATATGAGGGAGATACGAGTTTAGCTTTTTTCTTTAATACGTCTCCAGATTTTCTGGAAAAGGTTCTTTGGCATTTGACTCCATTTTGCTGTTTCATTTGTCAGACTTTGTTTTGTCCCTCTTTACTTATTCCCACATAATTCACTAGTACTAGTGTTGTGTTTTGTTTCTGAGACCGAGTCTCGCTCTCTTGCCCAGGCTGGAGTGCAGTGGCGCGATCTCGGCTCACTGCAACCTCCGCTTCCTGGGTTCAAGCAATTCTCCTGCCTCAGGCTCCCGGGTAGCTGGGATTACAGGCGCGTGCCACCACGCCCAGCTAATTTTTTGTCTTTTAGTAGAGACCGGGTTTCACCATGTTGGCCAGGATGGTCACGATCTCTTGACCTCGTGATCCACCCGCCTCGGCTTCCCAGAGTGGTGGGATTACAGGCGTGAGCCACTGCGCCTGGCCACCAGTACTAGTCTTAAGACGCCTCTGTGGAATTCCTTCTCCCTAGCCTTTGAGAATCCATGCATGAACCCAGGTTTCTGTCATTTTCCACCTTCCCTGAGCAGCGTGCATAGTTCCTTCTTTTAAGCGCCTGACTTCGTTTTGGTTGGTGCCCCTTGTACCTGAGAAAGAGCCTTGGATAGTGGAGCATTCCAGCTTTCCAGATATGCAGAGATAATAAATTGGCTATAAACTACCTGGCGTGGCCTATTCCGTGTTTAAAATCTTAGACTCGTGGCTAGTTTTTACAAATCAGAATTTTTCACCTAATAGTCCAGTTTTCCTAGCTTCTCTTGAAGAATTGTTGGAGATCTCTTCATACTGAGCCTTCATTAGCCCAGGACAGTACTGCTGGAGCTTTCCAGGCCTGTGTTACTCACTTGAGTTCACAGCCTGGTCCCTGTAGGGTTGTACCTAAGCACAGCTACTTACATGTTCCCAATGTATTACCCGTTAAATGGAGGTTTGAAAGAACCTCCTCTTTTTGGCCCTGTGCTCTTGATAACACAGCATATTTGAGGGACAACTTTCACATTTGAGTTTTTCCAAAATTAGAGGTTGTAGAAGAGTCACAGTGTCTATTCTGAAAAAGAAAAGAATTTTAAAAGGCCGCAATTGCCAGAATCCTTCGTTTGAGCAGTGGTATTTTCCAGTGGAAAGTCATGTCTTAAGGGTTAATGCCCCTTAACTGTTGTCCCTATTTGAAAACCAAGCTAAAAACAAGAGACACAAACATGTATGACGGTGTGGTGTGGATGCTGTGTTTATTTTAGTCCTGAGATCTACTCGTAACGTCCTTGATTTCTGTATGTAGCCACGGAGCACCATTACCTGTCACCATTGCCTGAATGGCGATACTGCTTGCTTTCTTTTTGGTAGAGTGGAAAGGTTATCTAGGTTTCAGTGCTTGAAAAGATTTCAGAAAACAGTAGTACCTCTGGTTAGACTAGAATCAGTCCTCTCCTGAGGGCAGTGGAATAGGATATTTTCTGACTGCTAATTAAAAATACCTATGATAGCCGGACGCGGTGGCTCACGCCTGTAATCCCAGCAGTTTGGGAGGCCGAAGGGGCGGATCACGAGGTCATGAGATCGAGACCATCCTGGCTAACACGGTGAAACCCCGTCTCTGCTAAAAATACAAAAAATTAACTGGGCGTGGTGGTGGTGGGCGCCTGTAGTCCCAGCTACTCAGGAGGCTGAGGCAGGAGAATGGCATGAACCTGGGAGGCGGAGCTTGCAGTGAGCTGAGATCATGCCACTGCTCTTTGGCCTGGGCGAGAGAGCTAGACTCCATCTCAAAAAAAAAAAAAAAAAAAAAAAAAAAAAAAAACTTTGATGGAAACTTAAAAACACACACTGAGTGGGGAGTGGAGAGCAGGGGTCCTAGGGTAGCCTGTTGGACGTTTCCAGGGTGCCTTTTTCTTTGTTTTAAAGTGTGTATGCCGTATGGAAGAGTGTCTATATGGAGAAGCAGCAAGGGGCTAAAGAGCGTATGATGAGACATACACCTTTTGGGTTAAAAAGGCTGAGGCAGGAGAATGGCGTGAACCCGGGAGGTGGAGCTTGCAGTGAGCCGAGATCGCGCCACTGCCCTCCAGCCTGGGCGACAGAGCGAGACTCCGTCTCAAAACAAACCAAAAAGGTTTATGTGTACATGTATATTCAACATGTACAAATATGACCTATTCAAGTGTTTACTAAATAGGTACTTATATTACATATTTACTGTAATAGTCAAACCCTATGAAGTATCTAACTCTGACGTGTAGGTACTCACTTTACTTACCACTCTATTTGGTGCTTTTTATGTTATTTAATCACGAAGCCTGGCCACAGGGCGCTTGTGCATTGAGTGTGGGAACAAGATTACCATCTCCCTTTTGAGGACACAGGCCTAGAGCAGTTAAGCAGCTTGCTGGAGGTTCCCTGGCTAGAAAGTGGTCGGCCCGGGATTTGGACACAGATTTTTCCACTCCCAAGTCTGGCTGCTTTTTACTTTACTGTGAGGGGTAAAGGTAAATCAGCCATTTTCTTTGTTCAGAAACTCTCTCCAACTTTGCACTTTTCTTTGATTAAAGGAAAGTAATGGACCAGTGAAGGTGTGGGGAAGCATTACAGGATTGACTGAAGGCCTGCATGGATTCCATGTTCATCAGTTTGGAGATAATACACAAGGTGGGTGTTGTGCTGTGCTGGTGACCCATACTTGTTCAACCTAGTTAGATAAACAGTAGAGTAGCCCCTAAATGTTAAAACTCCTCAGCTTGTTTTTGTTTTTGAGACAGGGTCTTGCTCTGTCACCCAGGCTGGAGTGCAGTGGTGCTGTGCGATCATGGCTCACCTTAGCCTCGGCCTCCCAGGCTCCAGTGATCCTCATGCCTTGGCCTCTAGCTGGGACTACAGGCATACGCCACCACGCCTGGCTACTTTTTGTATTTTTTTCTAGCCGTGGGGTTTCATATTGTCCAGGCTAGTCTTGAACTGCTGGGCTCAAGTGGTTTATCCTCCTGCACCTCCCAAAGTGCTGGGATTACAGGTGTGAGCCACTGTGCCTGGCAAAACCCTCAACTTTTCTTTTAAAAAAGAGGTCAACTTTATTGTGTCAACACTGTGCTAAAATGGCAGAAACTAGGACCATATCTTGGTTTTTGTAATAATGCCAGCAGAGTATACACAAGAAGAAAAGTAACTGCACTAGATTGTGAAGACTGGGGTGGACCTGCTTCTTAATGCCCAGTGCCCTTTGTCTTAAGATTTGGTGTAGTATATCTTTAGAAACCAAAAAAAAAAAAAGTGAAGTTAAAATAACTTTGAAGATCAACCTTAAGATTAGCCACAAAACTGGTTTTTGTCACCTAGGTGTGGAAAAGAAAGGGAAAGAGTTGATGTTTTTTGTCTTATGGCATCATTGTAGAAGAGGATTTTTTTTTTTTTTTTTTGGAGACAAGTCTTACTCTGTCGCCCAGGCTGGAGTGCAGTGGCGCCATCTTGGCTCGCTACAAGCTGTGCCTCCTGGGTTCACGCCATTCTCTTGCCTCAGCCTCCTGAGTAGCTGGGACTACAGGCGCCGCCACCACGCCTGGTTAATTTTTTTGTTTTTTTAGTAGAGATGGGGTTTCACTGTGTTAGCCAAGATGGTCTTGATCTCCTGACCTTGTGATCCACCCATCTCGGCCTCCCAAAGTGCTGGGATTACAGGCATGAGCCACTGTGCCCAGCCAGAAGAAACTGTTTTTTAAAGAAGGCAATAGGAAATAACTTGGGTTCTTAACTTTTGTAATGATCCCAGGGGTTTGAGCTGGGGGTTGAGGGTGGGTGCCTCAAGCGAAGGGGCTGCATTCGTTTGCATAATGTCATGTAAGAGTAGCTCCACACCGCAAACACTGGCTCCTTAGTGGGACAGAAGTAGGATACAACCTGGAGATGGAATGCAGAGGATCACTGGTACTTTGGAATATGCTTAAAAATTTTTTTTAGTATTTTTAAAAAATCAGGCAGCCCCTGAACCTGAGTAGGTTCAGAGAAACTGCCAAGTTTTATATTCTTAATTTGGGATTGGAAGCAAGTTAACAAAAGTTTATGAGTTCAATTGCATTTAGTGGTCTTTTGCCATATTTGAGTAATCTGAATTTTTTGTTTATAGGTTTCTTCTTAAATTAACTTTATTCATCTTGCTAATTTAGTTTCAAATAGTGATTTGTAGTGATCAGATTTGATCCGTTTCTGTAATTGCTGAAATTCCCCAAGTTGCTTTTTGGCTTCCCGCCTCTGGGTTGGGAGGTGACTGCGGTGCTGCGTCCTGTAACTTGCCTGCCTTTCTCCCTGTGTGGGACTCCTGGGCGTGAGAGGACTGCTGAAGGCAGCCGTGTTACGAAAGGGCCTCCTGTGCTGTCGAGGTTGTGCTCTGTGAAGTCATCCCGTGGCGCACAGGAGCACCTTCTACACAGGGTACAGTCGGAATGCCGCCCCCTGGAGTTGTGTAAGGCAGCAGCAGCCTTGGCCCTTGCACATAAGATGCTGTTGAATATTCTGCCTGCACCAAGTAAAGGGCACAGGTAGAACTGCTTGGCAGTATGTTGCTGGGGAGATGAGTTTTTTGTAGTTAAAGTGTACTACATTCTTACAAATTTGGATCTTAACCATGGGATTTTAATGATAGAAAAACTGTTGAAGATGAGCCTGGTCCCTTATTGTACAGTGAAGAAGCCGAAGCCCAGAGAAGGGTGTTCACTTTACGAGTGTCAGATAGTAGTTAGAACTTGCTTTTTTTTTTGAGACGCAGCCTTGCTCTGTTGCCTAGGCTGGAGTACAGTGGTGCAATCTCAGCTTACTGCAATCTCTGCCTCCCAGGTTCAAGCGATTCTCCTGCCTCTGCCTATCAAGTAGCTGGGACTACAAGTGCACACCACCATGTCTAGCTAATTTTTGTATTTTTCAGTAGAGACAGGGTTTTGCCATGTTGGCCAGGCTGGTCTCAAACTCCTGACCTCAGATGATTCACCCACCTCAGCTTCCCAAAGTGCTGGGATTCCAGGTGTTAGCCACCTTGCCCGGCCATAGACTTGTTTCTGTTCCCTTCTCACCATGCCTGTACCAAGGTGTTGCTTATCCCAGAAGTTGTGATGCAGGTCCCCGCTCTCTCCATGGGAAGTTTTAGCAGTGTTTCTTTTTAGAATGTATTTGGGAACTTTAATTCATAATTTAGCTTTTTTTTTTTTCTTTTTCTTGTAAATAGGCTGTACCAGTGCAGGTCCTCACTTTAATCCTCTATCCAGACAACACGGTGGGCCAAAGGATGAAGAGAGGTAACAAGATGCTTAACTCTTGTAATAATGGCGATAGCTTTCTGGAGTTCATATGGTATACTACTTGTAAATATGTGCTAAGATAATTCCGTGTTCTCCCCCACCTTTGTTTTTGAACTTGCTGACTCATCTAAACCCCTGCTCCCAAATGCTGGAATGCTTTTACTTCCTGGGCTTAAAGGAATTGACAAATGGGGACACTTAAAACGATTTGGTTTTGTAGCATTTATTGAATATAGAACTAATACAGGTGCCAAAGGGGAACTTATACAGGAAATGTCATGAGTAACAGTACTGTCAACCACTAGCAGAATCAATCATCGTGAAACATAGGAAGCGTCTGTAGATAAAAAAAAATTGATACTGAAAACTAGTCGAGACTCCATTTGTATGTGTATGTTTTCTGAAAGCCTTTCAGGAAAATACTAAATCTAAGGACAAGATTTTTATATCAGAGGCCTTGGGACATAGCTTTGTTAGCTATGCCAATAATTAACAGGCATAACTCAGTAACTGAGAGTTTACCCTTTGGTACTTCTGAAATGAGGTGCACCCCCATCTTTCTTCCCAGAGCATGAGTTTGTAGACTTGAAGCCTTGTTTGAAGAGCTGTGTTCAGAATGCCTAGCTACTTGTTTGCAAATTTGTGTTTACTCAGTCAAGTTTTAATTTAGCTCATGAACTACCTTGATGTTTAGTGGAGTCAGCCCTAATCCATCTGATGCTTTTCCATTATTAGGCATGTTGGAGACCTGGGCAATGTGACTGCTGGCAAAGATGGTGTGGCCAATGTGTCTTTCGAAGATTCTGTGATCTCACTCTCAGGAGACCATTCCATCATTGGCCGCACATTGGTGGTGAGTTTTCATAAAAGGATATACATAAAACTTCGTCTAACATACAGTCATGTATCTCTTCACTTTATGATTGTTAGTCGTGGTTTCTAAAGATCCAGATAAATTGTACTTGCAGTTCAAATTAGGAAAAGCAATTTTATTGGACAGTTATGGTGAAAATCAATTATTTTATCTAGGTCAGTTAAGAACACTGTTCTGCTAAGATGCAGTAGAAAGCAGGTTACATTTGACCATATTAGATCTGAGTTTGGAAAACAGAGTAGTCTTTAGTTTTAAAATGGCCAGATTTTCTTGCCAGGATTGGGTTTCTCACTTGTTAAACAGAACATTTTGTTAAGTTTAAAACCTGGGATGGACTTCAGTATTCATGTTCATCCAGGACTGCAGGTTATCATGACTTGTTTAACTTGTGGGAAGCTGTTGCCCCAAGTTATTCTGGGGAATGCATCTGGTTCATGCAAAACACCAGGTAGACTAGCTCTCTTTTACCTCCCTTTGAGGGCATTAACATTCATTAGTCACTTCCATTCAGTTAACCCTTTTATTTTTAAGGTTTTCTTGAGCCATAGTTGTAAAGCAGAAAAATTGTTTACAAAGGTTTGTTGAACAAAATTCAAAATACTGTTGCTAAAGTATTAAGGTTTTTTAGCATTATGTCTTATTTATAGGCCTGTCATTCATTTGGTATGAAATTTTGAGAGTTACTTTCACTTTCCTTTTTTTCCAAAGCAATTAAATTGCCAAAGAGTGACTGCTGAACTACAGTTACTGTAACTTATCATGGAGGACTGAGGGTAGTGTGTGGTGGTCTACAACATAGTTATTTGGGTTTTTAATATTTCATTTAGAGATAGCAACACTTACCTAATGTTTAAAGGTAATGTCTTTGCAACACCAAGAAAAAGCTTTGAATAGTAGTTTTTACTTTTAAACTACTAAGTATTAGTATATCTACTAGGATTAATGTTATTTTTCTAATATTATGAGGTTCTTAAACATCTTTTGGGTATTGTTGGGAGGAGGTAGTGATTACTTGACAGCCCAAAGTTATCTTCTTACAATTTTTTACAGGTCCATGAAAAAGCAGATGACTTGGGCAAAGGTGGAAATGAAGAAAGTAAAAAGACAGGAAACGCTGGAGGTCGTCTGGCTTGTGGTGTAATTGGGATCGCCCAATAAACATTCCCTTGGATGTAGTCTGAGGCCCATTAACTCATCTGTTATCCTGCTAGCTGTAGAAATGTATCTTGATAAACATTAAACACTGTAATCTTAAAAGTGTAATTGTGTGACGTTTGCTTAGTACCTGTAATGAGAAACTGGTTGATGATCACCTGGAAGATTTGTATAGTTTTATAAAACTCAATTAAAATGTCTGTTTCAATGACCTGTATTTTGCCAGACTTAATCACAGATGGGTATTAAACTTGTCAGAATTTCTTCAATTCTCATTCAAGCCTGTGAATAAAAACCCTGTATGGCACTCATTTTGAGCCTATTAAAAGAATCCAAGTTCAAACTAAATTAGCTCTGATACTTATTTATATAAACAGCTTCAGCGGAACAGATTTAGTAATACTAACAGTGATAGCATTTTACTTTGAAAGTGTTTTGAGATCATCAAAATGCATACTTTTAAAACAGCAGGTCTTTTAGCTAATACGAACACAACTCTGCTTAGACAACAGGCTGTCCTTTGAAAGCTTTAGGGAAATGTTCTTGCTTAGTCATTTTAGCATTTTGATTCATAAAGTACCTCATTTTAAAAAGACGTTATGGTGTAAGAGAGCCATTTGATAACTTTTAGTGAGTTTAAAAGGCAAATTACAGCCTCAGCTAGCTAATAAGATTATCTACCTGCCAGAATGGCACAAATTGTACATTCAAGGGTGGACGTTGGCACAACCTACTTAACAGATTAGCCCTTTAAAGAAATCTATACCATTGGAAGATAGAACCAAGGAAATGTTTGACTGTGGGTTCTGGCTGTTTATTAATTTACACACCGAATTAGTGAAATGAGTCACTTTCTCTCAATGTATTTACGTACCTGAGAGAGAATGCTTTTAAATGTTAACCTAACTCAGGTTTGACTATTCAATTGGAAATTGTAAATTGTAGAATATTTCTGATAAACCATGAGTAAGTGACAATCTGTTCATAAATACGTACTTTATCAAATGTAGGAGAGGAAAAGCTAAATTGGGAAGACAAATCTGTGGTGTTTCCAAAGTTTTAAAATTATGTTAAAGAACAATATGCTTACAGTAAGTGGTTAAAACCACCATTCTTTAAATCTCGGTAATGTTTAAAAAACAGTATTTAACCCATTTCCCTAATGTAGTTTGTTGCCTATGTGGAATAACTCTTAAGAATTAGAGACTCACGCCTTTCAAACTTCAAATATAATCACGCTACCAGTTAGGAGTAGTCATCTCATGTGCATATAGGATGCTCTTAATACTTTAAGTTGGAAATACAGGCTGTAAGTCCTTCAAGTCTGGATGTTGAGTAATCACGTTTTCTTCCAGAAGCCATTTGTTAGGACTTTTTTTTGGGCCAGTGTAAAATTAAGGACAAGTTTTATAATTTAAATTTACAGATACAACAATTTTCTCTCATTTTCTAAAGGCAGGAATATAAGGACATTGCCCTAGATATATTCTCCCCATCAAACCAAAGGCCTTGCTGCTGAGTATTATTTAAAAACCAGAGTAATAAAGCAGCTTTGCCTGAGGATGACGGCAAAGACAAAGTTAACTGCTAAGCATACTGAAACCAGGAGTTTAAAAAAGTAATTCAAAACAACTTGAAGGCCATAAATATTTGGATAGTGTGACATCAGGTCTTGGCACTGGATTTCCTGCAATTTCAGATAAAGGCTTGACTTGGCTTTGGATGTCTTCATGTAATTCTTGGATAACCTACAACAATTTTTTCTAGTTAACCCACCAACTTTAAGCAAAAGAAAAAAAGTGTATGTGGGGGAAAAGTTCAGTTTACCTCTGCCCAGCAGGGGAATTAAAAAACTGGTAAAGAAAGGCAATAGGCAAGGCTTATATAAGGAAACAATAGGTTGCACTGAAGTCCTCAAACACAACAAAAAGCTTTTAGGTTGCAAATGTTAACCTTGATTCTTTTACCCTTTTGAAAAATTCAGTGGGATGGTTGGGAAAAAAAAAGAAACAACACACACACACATGCAACCTTCTAACGTAATACCCAGGCAGTCAGATAATTTATAGTACAACATGTAACACTGGAATTAACTTTTCCCCCAGCAAAATCTTACAAATTAATTAGGGCAACATATACCACAAAGCCAATGTGGGAACAAAAAAAAAAACCTCGATTGAATTGCAAACACAGCTTTTCAATTGACATTAAAACAACTAACCTTTACCTTATGACTGAAACACTAAAATTCAAAAGTATTACATATGAAAGTGAGAATAACTACATAAAATGTCGATTTTCATCAAATAAGTCTAATTTAGACTCCAATACAGTATTAACAGCTCAAACTTTGATGGTGAACAATCCTTTTCCACCTTAATGCAGTGTAGGAAGAATAGCACACATTAAAGTTTGTTACGAAAATAGAGTTTATTAAAAACATCCCTATTGTTTTGAGGAGCTTTCACCGTTACCTTGTCTTAAATTAAAAAAAAAAAAAATAGAGAGCACTTCTAATTACGATTTGTAAACTTTTTAAAGTCAAAACTTTTAAAAAGTTACAGCAAAAAGGGTAATATTTATTCATATTTTCAGTATTTTTTGTTATTTTGTGGCTATTTTTAAATAGAAGGGAAGCAATCAAATTGCTTACAGTTCCCCACCAGCTGGCGCGGGGCTGCAGTACAGCGGGAGCGGATATAATACAGCATCTGTACACCTCAAGCTCTACACTCCAGGAAGTGTCACTGTCACATTTTCACGAATTCCAGTCTCTTAACGAGGAGCCTCTGCTGCTGAGCCAGAATCCTTTTCGGGTTCAACGGATGAGGTAGCCTCAGCAGGTAACTCTTCAGAAGGCTTTAGGACTGCAGCCTCAGACTCCCCCTTCTCAAGTTCTGAAGCAGTGTCTACATTTCCCACTTGGCTAATGGGAGGTTCAACGGTTTTGTTACCACCTGCCCTGTCTGTCACCTCAGGCTTTTCCTTTCCTCTTGCTTCTTCCTTCTCTCTACGAGACTCTCTATCTCTAGAATCTCTCTCTCTGTCTCGATGCCCACTAGAGCGTCTATTTCTCTCTTCCAAGTCTCTGTGCCTGTCCCGGTCAGGGCTCCTCCTTCCCCACTCTCTCCTGTCACGGTTACTATTATCTCTATCATCATTACGGTTCCCATACCGTTCCCGGTCATTTTCCACCCTATTTCCGAAAGATCTTCTTCCAAACCTTTCTTGGTCTCTACCTGAATTGAACTGCTGTCTGTTATCATTTCTAAACTGCTGTGGCTGCTGCTGTGTTGGTGGAGGCTGTTGTGATGGCGGCGGCTGCTGCTGCTGCTGCTGCTGCTGTTGCTGTTGCTGGGGCGGCTGCGGCTGCGGCGGCTGCTGCTGCTGCTGCTGCTGTTGTTGCGGCGGCTGTTGCCTTCCGTCTCTGTCTTCAGGACCCCCTGGGCCTGGCCCTGGGCCCCCGAGCCCTGGCATTCCACCAGGCCTAACGAACGGGCCATGTGGTGGGAAGGGACCTTTCATTCCATGAGGTGGGGGCATCGCAAAGCCCCCTGGTCCTGGCGGCGGGCCTCTGTGCATCATGTGCGGTGGCATGGGACGGGGCGGCATCAAAGGGAACCGCTGTAAGTGAGGTGGGGGCATTCCCGGAGGGCGCTGGAGTGGGATGAGACCGGGCCGGGCGCCAAGAAGACCAGTAGATGGTGCCTGAAGTCCAATTACAGGACCAGGGGCAACTCCTTGAGTGCCTAAAAGACGACAAAAATAAAAACGTCAACACCACAGAAGATGGCACTCCAGTTTCAGCTGTGTTCTGTGGAGCTTAAAGCAAAATCAAATTCAACCCACAATCTTCAAATTTCATACTGTGGGCCAGTCTACCCATCACAAACCCAGTGTGAGGCCTAGTAACAACCTAAGGCAAGCAACTGCAAAGAGATTTTTGAAGTATCTAATACAGGTAAGGGCCAGAATAAACTGGAAAATAAAATAGTAATGGTAATACCAATTTTCAAAGCCTATGTCAGAATCTCCTGTAGCTTTCATCAGAAGCTGTTTCCCACTCCAAATACATTTCAGAAACACAATGTGCTAAGTCCTCATGAGATGAACATTCACCATCAGTAACTATTCAAGCTAACTAAGCAGACTGCAGGGGCACACAGAAAACTTACACCCTAGGTCTTCTTACTACTAGAAAAAAATGAGGTCACTGACCTAGAAAACCCAGTAAAGAGGAAGATCTCTTTGATTCCATGCTACACTTAGTCCATATTATTAAAATGCCTCATGCAGTTACTATGCACTGTCCATCAATTAAACACTAATGTCTACAAAACAAAGATCCATACACAAACGTGAAGTTTATTGTTACAGTTCCTTTTTCAAGGCACAGCACAATATCTAACTTGCGAGGTCATCATGACCTGAATAATGCTCAATGTTCAGCTGTTTGCCTTCTATTCATTCTTTCTATTCATTCTTCCAAAGGTGGCAAGTCTGGTAAGGTTGGTGCGGCTGAACTAACAGTGACTTCGTGGGTTTTATTTTCCCATCTACATAAGGGTTTGCTCATACTGATATAAGAGTCACATAAGTTCAACAACCTATCTTTTTCTGCTTGGGGTTTACCACTTAGGTAACAAAAGCACTGGAATCTCTCAATTTATTCCTTTGCAAATATAAATATTACAAGACAAATACCATAATACTATGACTGAAAGGAGTTATTCTGATAATGGAAAATGTTCCAGATACTGTTAAGAATATGCTATTTACCCACGTGCTGCAGAAAGGTCTTTGGGCAAGTTATGGCAATGGTAAGAAAAATACTTGGGTGACACTGACAGAAAAATGACCAATACTTTAGTACTAGTTACTTTCTTTCTTCCCCAACATCATGTTATTTAGGTTTACAATTTGAATAAACTTCTTCCGACTTACTTCAGCAAATTTAGCAAAAGTCCTGTTTCTAGATTTTATGTACTAATAATTATATCATGCTAAACAAGAACTTCTACTTTAGTTTTTGCTACCCACAACGTGTTGTCCAATAGTACTTGTCACACTTTAGCACTAAAGTGGGCCTGAAAAGGTATGTAAACTAGTTTATAACTCTTTTAACATAAAAACTCAACAGCTTTGGTATTTACATAAACAAAAATATCTTCTTCTAAATGCCTAAAGAGGAATATATTATGTTCGGTGAAATATAATCTCGGACATGTGCCTCAGCATTCTGGCTTATAAAATGGGCATAGTAATAATACCTGCCACTTGTTGAGGTCAAATAGGATAAAACACTTAAGAGTGAGTTCAGTGTTTGGCTCCTGTAGCTGTGAAATTATTATTCTGCATATCTATTTAGAAAAGTAATAAATCCTAATACTAAACATTTGATTTTGCAAAAAATAAACACATTTTCCATTTCTGATAATTAAAATCTTAACTCCTCCTGCTTCTTCAACACCTGCCATAAACTCAAGTACTTTGGTAACTGGAAAAAACACATTGAGCTTTCACGTCAGGTCTAAAGTTGGGAAATGCTGACTACCATAGCAAAAACGCCAGAACCTGTGAAATGGATGTGGTGATGACTCTTCACAGGCTCTTTAGACTCTTTGGGAAAATCCCAGACAATGAACATGTACAGGACACCAGCTACACCTTATCTCAGATAGAAATAAAATATTCTTCACATCATCTGGGAAATATTTACTGAGTATATATCATACCCTGGGGTAAGAGAAGCATACGTCCTTGCTTTCACTTTGTAAAGGAATAGTGTAGTTCCAACACTTGTGGAATTTAGTCCAAAACATAAAATGTATATGCCCAGGCACAGTCCTTTAATAGAGGGATCATTATACAGAAACACCTGAAACAAACAGAACTTTACTTTCCCATCACCTTTTTATTAGGAAAGATCTGTTTTCCAGGACTAAAATGACCAAAGTTTACTGTTACAGAGGTCAGCGTAGCACATTCTGGTGCCTATCTATAGGTTCAAGTGGCCGTGCCAAATTTTAAAATAACACCAGAAAAACGGAAGACACAGTTTCAAAGCATCTTATTGTAACAAGAGAATTTAGTTGAGATGAGTCTTCAAAAGGAGAGTGATTCCTGAAGGGCAATGGGAAGGTCCTACTCGTCATTGCCCCATGACTTGGCATCCTCAAGTATCTGACAGTGGCCAAAGGATGCAAAGCCATCTCAACTTACAGAGAGAAAATGGGCCCTGATGATAAAATACAAACCCCAGTCTGAAGGACCACATCTCTTAGGTACTTTACAGCATTCATTTGAGGGTATAAATTAACAGGGTTAAAATTTACAGTAATCATAAACCTCATATAAAAGCACAATTTTTATAAAGAATTGCCTATTTGATACATGTGGATATTTGTGTGGGATCTGCTTAAAACATTATACACTCAAATCCCTTCCCTTCTTCGTAAATAAAGCTAAAAAGATGTGGCCAGCTGGGTTTCCTTTTAAACCTTTGAGAGCCAACTAAATTGACAGATTTCTGATAGAATATGCCCATAGCCCCAGATGGCCTTCAGACCACAAAAAACATTTTTTTTTTATCTGTAGTTCCTTTTTTTCCCTTTTGCAGTGGACATGTAATCAGGTATATTAAAAACACATTAGGTGGCAGAAGACTCTGGAAAGCATGCTAGCTAGGAACTCCTTGTTAGGAAAGCTGGCATTAGGCATAAACCATCGGAGTATATTGTGAGTCACCTAGGTGAAAAGGGCATTCAAAGCAATTATTCATTTCATCTGGAAATACGATGTGTGGTATCACCGACAAGTTTTCTAAAGTTATACATGTTTAAAAACCCAATTCATTCACATTATGTATTAAATATCTGAATTATCTATTAAGTCATTTAATAGTCCTTTTCTCCAAAAAAGGGACAAACTTTGGTAGAAACGGACAAATTTCAATTTCTGTAGGAGATGGCACAAGCTAGCATGGTGGTATAGAGGTGGGACTCATAAAGCTGGTGTGTGCATCTGAGTGGCAGTCATTGGGGGTGTCTGAATTGGATCTCAAAGAAAAAGAGACAAGGCTAGTGAGTTAAAGAAGGACATTACTATCAAGACATTACTAGCAGCTTTTGAAAAGGCATAGCAAGGTAAAGCAGTGGTGTGTGTGGTTCAGAGAACCACAACAAAATGACTTTTGATGAAAACTAAGAAGAAAGGAGAAAATACAGATGAGGTTTAAAAGAGGTAAGTCAGGGCAATTCAGAGGCCCTATGTGCCATAGAGGAACCTGGACTTCGACCTTTAGTGGTGCAGAAAACCAAGGAATTTTTAGCAGGGATAAATGATTCTATGATGGTTTTTGATAGATGCTTCTGGCAAGTAGTGTACAGGATAGCCAAGAGGGGAATGCCATTTCGGAGAATCCAGCAGTGACAGCGATAATGACAAGAGACTGAAGTGAAAGAGAGGTGCTAGGGATGGAGGACACAGAAGACATTTAGTGGACAGGAAGGATGGGGTGAAAGCGATGAAGGAACACAGCTCTCTGCCTTAACTGAGCGGATGCAGCTGTCAACGCAAGATCAGAAGAATGATGGTGTTAACTCCCCTGGAATACAGGTGAAACAAAAAAGGGCTCAGACCTGGGAAACAATTTTTTAGTACAGCAAGGCGTTAGGGCAGACCAAACGAGTGTCAGCTCTAAGTGCCTGAATTCAAATTTGAGAAGTATAGAAAACACACTGAATTTAACTAAAAATAACCAAGAATCTATAAATATTTCCTATGATGATCCAAAAAAGTTGTTTTACAATTTTAAAAGGGGGTGGGGAGACACCATTGCCATCTACAGCAAAGATGCCTGAAATGGTGTGAAATAAAGAACAAGTACATTAAAGGGCTATAGGGGAGGTGGGAGAAAGGAAGGTTGATTTCATAGTTGGAGTCCAATGTGGACCCTGAAATCTCAGGAAAATGTGCATAAGGGATACAAAAAGCATATAAATGAATAGGGTGGCTTTCTGTCAAGGACCACAGAGTGTATGCAGTCAGGGAGACAGATATAAAACATAAAATGTATAACGTCTGATTTAAATACTGTGGGAGTGACCAACTGCATCAGTTGCAGAGGATGCAAAATTTCAGTGAGATCTTCACAGAAAAAGGAACGAGTCAGTTCCTCTACCTGTTTTGGTCAACAACCCTATCTTCCATTCTACCAGAGCCACCACCTCTAGGAGCTCTAGATGTTTGATCACTAATAAAGTAATTTCATTACTTCCAAATTCCCAATTTCAAGTACCCTACTCTTTACCCGCTTCTCCTCTTTCCAGATTATTCTCTCCATATCTCCTTTCCTCAAACAATCTTCAATCCCACCAGGCTCATGCCCCCACCCCCGCCAAGGCCCTTCATGTTTTTATCTTCCTCCTTACCTGCTTTGGAGTCCATGGCTCTCCCTCACCATATCTGCCTGGAAAATCCCCAACACTGGTTTTAAATGCAACTCTTCTGCCTAATCTCCACCTGGACGTGAAGTATGCTGACCGCTCTCATTTCAAATTTTCCTAACTATAACCGAAGTGCACCCTTCATTCTGGCCAGTAATCTAACATTTTACTAGTCAATCCACATTCTCATGTCCTGGATGAGGACACATGTTCAAGTTTCTCCTTAATCCTGTCTCCTCTTAGTTGTTTTGTTTGGTAATTTTAGTAAGGTAAAATTCACACAGCCTGTAATTTACCCACATAAATGTACAATTCAATGGTTTTAGTGTATTCACAGAATTGGGCAACTATCACAATCAACTTTAGAACATTTTTATTACCCTAAAAGGAAATCCTGCAACCATAGGCCATCTGTTTCCCAGCTTTCCCCTCATCTGTCCTAGCCCCAAGCAACCACATAATGTTTTCTATCTCTGTGGGTTTGCCTATTAACATTTTGTATAAATGGAATCATAAAATATGTGGTCCTGTGTGACTGGCTTTTGCTTGGTGTATCTTCTCAAGGTTCATCCATGTTGCATGTTTAAGTCCTTCATTTTTTATTACTAATATTCCATTACATGAATATACCATATTTTAGTTACCCTAGTTTGCTTATCATTTTTTAAAAAAGGTCTTTAGAAAAAGACTTTTTCATCCACCCACATACCACCTAATCTACCAATTTACTTGCACGTGAATTCACATTAGTCCTACTGTCTGTGACTGTCTGTGCTCCAACGGTTACACCCACTGTTCGTATCCTGGATCTATCCCCTCTCACCTACATCACAATCTAGCACACAGCCCTTCTTGCTTGCACCAACATGTTCCCCTCTACTGGGCTTCCCAATGGTAAGTATGCCGTAGCTTTTGTCCATCTTTCAGAAACAAGAACAAAAATTAGAAACTCCCTCACCCTGCATCTCCTTTCAGGTATCACCCCATTTTGTTGTTCTCCTCTATAGCAAATCTCCTGAGATGTTCAAAATCCTAATTGTATCCTTCATCTCCCATTCTCTGACGACCCTATATAACTGGGCTTTTGAACTCATCAATCCAATGAAAGCACTTTTCTCAAGGTCACCAGGAGCCTTCATTTTGCTAAAGCCAGCTGCCAAGTTGCAGCACTCTTTCTTCATCCATCAGTGTCATCTGATAATTCACCTCTCTCTCCCTCTTTCCTGCCTACAAACTATACTTGGCTTCCAGATTATCTCCCTCTACATTTGTATCCTAGCCCACGGGCTGTATCTTCTCAGTATCCTTTGCTGCAGAATACAGTATAGATAGTGGTCAAAAGCTCAGGCTCCTGTTGGAGTGAGACTACCTCAAATTCTAACATTGCTACTTGTAGCTACATGACCCTCCTAAGGTTATTTCATCTCCAAGTGTTTCAGTTTCCCCATCTATAAAATGAAGATAACCCTGAGGGCTTCAAGGCTGAAATGATTAATAGATACAAACTGCTGAAGAGTTTCTGGCACGTGGAACTATGTCTTAGCTCTCAGCATCATATTCTTAGCTGCCAAATGCTGAAGAATTCTTGTCCTCAGACCTCTCACCACTTCTCTATTTACATTCTCTCCTTAGGTAATCTTACAGGCTCCTGTGGCTTTAATTATTATCTTTAACTGCTAAAGATGCCAGAATTTACATGTCTATTAGATGTTACCAGTAGTTCACCTGACCTCTGTACCTGGGTATCAAAGTTAGAATATCCAACATTTTAATTTGATAGGCTCCCCTCAAACCCACTTCTACAGATTTGCGCATCACAGGAATGGCAATTACATCTACCAGTTGCTCACATAAAAAACTTGAGTCATTCTTGACTCTCTTTCACATTTGTATTTAAATAATACGGCAATTCTGAAGGCTCTATCTTCAAAATATATTCAGACTCTAACCACTTATCACCTCCGCTGCACCAGCTCAATGTGGGCTAGCTCCCATCTCATCTGCTGCAACAGCATCAGAATGGGTCTCCTTTCCACTCTTACCATCTTCTAGAGTCTGTTTCTCTAACAGCCACAGTAATACTTTAAAAACGGTAAATCAGATCATGGCGTGGGTAAAAGACTACACCATTTCCACTGCACTCACGGCCTAGTGCTCAACAACCTTTTCTAAACTCATCTCCTGCCACTTTCTTCCCTTTGCTTTCCCTTCCCACTGTGGTCCTTCGACAATCCATACTCCATCTCAATTCAGGCCCTTTCCTTTGGTCCTCACTCTACATTCCTTTCCTCTGTATTTACATGAGGATATTCTCTTCATTACTGGTTCAGATGCCTTCCCTAGCAATCATATTTAAAATTGTACATATCCGTGTTACACCCTGAAATTGAATAACTGTCCTGTTTCACTCTCTTCACAGAAACATCTCCATGTTAAATTATTAGCCCAGGTCTGCGAAAATATAAACTCCAGAAAGACAGGTTTTGTTCATTCTGGTATTTCCAGTACCTAGAAGGGTGCCTGGCACACAATGGTTATTGACTAGATATTTATTGAACATACGAATGGTGTTTGCAGAGGTGATGACCGAACTCATCAAGGAGAAGATACCTCTCAGGGGATTAAGAATAGAGGCTACAAGGTCCAGGTCTTTTCCCAGGGTGGTAAGAATCTTTCCAGCATAAATCTAGGAGGACTTGAACTTTGAGAAAGGATGCAGTTTTCTTTCAATCTCCTTTTCTGTTCCTTGTTGCAGTTCCACTGTTTTGATTTGATCTCTACAGAATGAGTGTCACTGTAGCATTTTGCATGAACTCAAAATGAAATTTTCCCACATGAAGAAAAAGATGTATCAACCACTCTTATCTCTTTCATCAATGCCTGAAGATCCCTAAGCATATATCCCTAGGTATTTTTTAAACCATCAAGTATTTTCCTTTTTTCATTTCAGACCTGCAGAAAACTGAAATCACAGTACAACCAACATGTTATTTCCTTTGCCTAGATTCACCAATAATATTTAGGCCTATTTATTCTGCAAACACTCCTAAGCTATTCTTATGGAAGGCACTATGTTCTGAGAGCTGGGGAAAATGGAAGAGTAAGGAGCTAATTTTCAAAGAATGAGAAAAAGCATCTTTCAGATCATATTATACATTAAGATTATATTTTAAAAATGATGCTTAGAATGTTAGCAAGAGATTCTTAAGAGAAATTTGAGTTTTCAATAATATATAGTGCAGATATACTGAGAAGTGGCTAATCTATTTTTGGCATAAGGGTACATTATGTTTTGATAACATCTAATACATGAAAAACAGAATTACAAGTGAAATTGGAGAATGATTATCTTTTTTAAATGCTTGGTTTCTTCAAAATAATGTACAGTAGGCTCTGTATGGTCAACTTCCTACAGATTTGCTTTTTGGAATTTCAGTTAGTATAATAATAATTACTAAGTATGTTACTATAATTGACAAAGTACGATAGCTATGAGTTAAAATTTCACTATCAGAGTCAAAACATTTGAAATCTAAAATTAACTTTCTATCACTGAATGAGATTATCTGTAGGCAATTTTATTTTCAATATTAGCTAGAAAAAAATCTTACCTGAAATTCTTTACAGCAATTAACTTTGTCTACCAAAATCAATCTAGAGCCCAGAGTTACTACCGCTCCTACCTTCCTCAAGATGTCCCTCAGAAAGATTTAAATTTAAGACATTCTTCAGACTTGCACTCTAGAGCAGTCTAGGAAGTGACAGCCCAGGAGAAGTGGAGACAATGTGTTAAAACATTTTAAGGTTTTCTGCAAGACCTTCTTCATGTTTCATTTGAAGTGCTTTGCCTTGTGAGAAACTATGGTGTGTTCACGTGTAAATTCATATCCATGCCAAATATTTGTTGTAGATTAATCACTATTTTGCATTATCCACGTATCCAATGAACAATGTTATATACCAAGTTGAAGGTACTGTAATTTGTATTTAAGAACCACTTCTACTATATAACACTAGTGGAATAACATAATACAGTAATTAGAGTATTAATTCAAATATTTTAAAGCTTTCAAAGAACACTTTTACAGGATAAGTAAACAGGCTTTTTGGGTACCAAATCAAATACCTGATATATCACTCTAGCTTATAATTTAAGGTAACCAAACATTAAAGTTCAAACAAAATTAAAACACAAAAATTGTTTTTTAAAAAATTACATATTATGTTAGTACTTTAAAAACTCTACTTCTTAGAATTTTCTTCAGGCTTCCTTTTAATGTCAGTGGCTAACTAGTGCATTACTAGTAGACTGGTGCTTTAATATTCTAATAAGTATTGCTAAAAATGAGCCATTAAAAAATCTAAAATTTTAGACAGAAACTGTGCAAAAAAAATCCAAACAAGTGAAATCACCAAATCAAATTCCAACTGATATTGGATATTGATATTGCTGGCAAAGTTACTCATCTTCTAGGCAGTTTCAGGGATCATAACGATAGTATAAAAACATTTATGCTTGTTTAAATATAATTCACAAACCAATTCTGTCCCCACAATTTCCTGAGGTGTCCAAATCTGGAATCACCAACTCAAATGCCTACTGAAGCCATGCCAGGACTGCAGTGCATCACACCACTGCCTAGTAATTCAGCCACAGGCCACCAACTTGTGACTCTGGCTTTAAAACCTTTGGTAACAAAAATTACAAGTAGGAAGTGATCTTACAAATACCCAATTCTTATTTATAAATTTTACCATCAGCTACAGTAGTGTGACAAAAACTGGCAGTAATCTCTTCATATTGATAATTAATGAATAAATATACTTGTCAAGAAAGAGGCTTTAATTTCCCATAAAAGGAATGAGTTCGACCTAGAACAGTTTTTGCTTGAGAAGAGATTTTGGATATACTGGTGACACAGTAGAGATAGGTAACACAAACAAACATTTTTTTGTGTATTCTTTTTTATTGTTTGGAACACCAAAGTAACCCAAACTTTACATTTACAATGAACTTTTTAATAAAAATAGGCTGTACATATTAGAGATACATGTTATACAAAAGTTTTTGAAAAGTAAACACAAACACTTAATACAGTAAAGAGAATGAACTGAATTGCTATCATTTTTAATATTCCTTTTCTCCTAAGTGACCAACAACTGTAGAATGTTATCTTTAGCTTTTATGAAACTCCCACCATGGTAGCTATTTTGGTGTGTGAGATTTCTTTAAAATCAAGTCATAATGAATTATTATTGTGCATCAAGTAATTTTATATTTTCAGATTATCAGTATTACTGAAAGAATCAAAATCTCTAAAAGTTGGTTTTATTCCCTCCCAATTCAGTAGTACAACTCAACTAATTACTCCCAAACTAACACCCACACTTAAGTCTGATGATACAAGCAAACCATCCTTAAGGCACCCACTGCCTCTTTCCAGTATAATCAGGCTTCACTACAGAATTTTCGGAGACCCACTGAACAACTCTGTGGCACCTACTACTTTAAAAATATTGCCACATTTCACAAATTTAGATCCAAGAACTCAGTTAAGTCTCACTCACTGGAAAAACTATAGCTATCTAGTAGGTGTGCTATTTATCACTAAACTGACACGTTTTCTCATTAAGCCAACTGATGGAACTTTAATATGTGTAAATTTATGATCTAATCTATCTTGAAAATATGTGAGGCAACCATGTCAAGATAAATTTTTTTTCCTAAAAAGTAGGCTGGATGCAGTCGCTCACGAGGTCAAGAGATCAAGACCATCCTGGCCAACATGGTGAAACCCCATCTCTACTAAAAATACAAAACTTAGCTGGGCATGGTGGCACGCGCCTGTAGTCCCAGCTACTTGGAAGGCTGAGGCATGAGAATCGCTTGAACTCGGGAGGCGGAGGCTGCAGTGAGATGAGACTGCGCCACTGCACTCTAACCTGGCGACAGAGTGAGACTCGTCTCAAAAAGAAAGTTTGCTTCCTCTGTCTGCCAATACAACAGTTTAAAACGAATCACAGCTGAAGTAATATAATTTTAGAATTGCAAAAGATATTCTTCTCTAGGTGTTATAAATACCATTATGACATTTCTTACCTGTATAAGCACCTGCCATTCACTAAGTGCTGTCCTACAGCAGGCCCCAAAGCAAGTGTTTTATATATGTTAGCCCATTAAATCATCATGACACCATTGTGTCTGTCATTTTTATCCCCCTTTACAGATGAGAAAACTGAAGTTTAGTATCAACTTCTAGACTCACAGTTTTCTGGGGAGCATAACAATTCCTTTTATTATCTTAAAACATTAGAACACCAAGAGGAAATACCAAAGCATCTTAGTTCTGGGATTCCATCACTTGATTATCCCAACCTAATTACTGATCCTTTAGTACTGCAATACTGCAGTGTGGTTACCACATTCCTTTATCAAAATGATAAAACTGGTTAGTCTTGGATGAACCCTTCTCAGCTTGCATACACATTTAAAACTCATTCCTCTATAAGGTCAAAATTCCTGTGATATTCTTTTCAAGACTGCTGACTGAAGGCACATGGAAGGCTTTCTTTCTCATGACTGGAACTAACCTGCTGCATTTTAGTTCAAAGTGCTTATTTTAACCAAACTGTTTTCACTTTTCTTACGTCAAATTCTAAACCCTTCTGGATTTAGAATAGCCTTCAATTTAAAAATTTTGTTTTAGAATGAAGATAATCATCAGAGGTAAAATATGAACAGTCCTGCATTGAGAACCACCCACTCATGTAACAAATGTTCCCCCTCTCATGGGTCCATCTAGTGGGAGGAAGATGGACACGCAAACAGTATGTCAGGTGATGATAAACGCTACGACTGATTCAGAATTTAATTACTTTTCTAGCTATGCCTAGCTTACTATGTTTTTCCAAGCTCACCAACTTCTCATCTGTGTTTGGTTTCATATGTTGGACGCAGAGGTTAAATTGTATGTTCAGTAGTGATAAGAAGTAACAGGCAGGGTCTTCAAGACCTAAATGTTAAATCACAGGCAAGCTACTTACTACTCTTCACGGTTGTTTGAAAGCAGTGGTTATTAAACTTCTGGAGTTCAAGAGATCTTTTCACTCATTCAATAAATGTATTAAGCCCAGTAAAAAACAGAAATGCAGCAATTGTGTAAATAGTTTCAGGTAGTCTAACATCCATGGACCTTAGACTAGGATTCATAATCACGGGTGTGTGTGTGTGTGTGTGGGCATGTGGGATGTGAAGAGAAGGGGTTGAATAGAAAACTATCCAGATTCTGTGATTCTTGTGCAATCATGTTAATATGGGGAAAAAAAAAAAAAAAAGCATAACAAAACAGATGCAAACATGTTCCCTGGTTCCTAGTCCAATGCTCCTTGTATGATATGACTTCCATTGGAAGGTAGACCTCTTAAGCAACTTCCTCATTAAACAAATCATTTTCCATCATTATGGTAACTATACTCCTATATCACTTGTGATAAATTTTAATCCCAAATCCTCTTTTACCATTACCCAATCCGTGTACTAAGGGAAATAAAATCAAGGCTATTATCAGCCTAACCTTAGGCTAGGGGAGGGCAGAATACAGTATACCATTTAAAAGCAAATTATTTTTTATTATAAATGTAATACATGCAAAAAATAAAAAATTCCAACAGTACTGAATAGCATAGGTGAAAAGTAAAAGTCCTCCATTACAAACCAATGTCTCACAGTCCTACATCTCAGAAATAATCAATGGGTTCTTTCCTGAAACAACTCAGATGATGAAAGTAAACAGGCATATGCATTTACCTTTGAAAAATACTATGGGCTCACAGGACTAGAACACTGTAATACTCTCAAGATATTAACTTCCAATTAGGGGATTCAAGTGTTCATTATATTTGGCAATACCACTTCAAATGTAACAATTTGTTAATTTAAAAGATGGTCTACTATAACAAGCATGTGACGTATTTATTCATAACTTAAGCAGGCAAGAGTAAGCCCTCTTAAAGGTGTAAAAGATCTAAGTTACATTGGCCTTGATCACAGTATTGAAGTTGTGGGTAAAAAGTACAACAGATAAACTCCAGCCAAGTAAACTGAGTGAGTGGGAAAGTGGTACCTCAGGCTGTGCAACTGTTACTCAGAAAACAAAGCCATTTTATTGGAATGTATCAAAAACGATTTCTTTGCTAGCCCACAAAGAATGCTACCCAAGTCCTGGGGTTTCAGATGGATAATAATTGGTCCAGACAGAGAAAAACCTATGCTGTTAAAGAAATATCTCTTTAAAAGCTGGGAAGAGACTAAGATTAAGTTAATTACGAACTCTGTACCAATTCCTTTGCACAGAGATTAATCATTTTTCTATACCAAATAAGGATGTGAAGATCCAAACTTTTATTCAAGACAGACAAACATGATTTTGTCTTTGAGAGTATCTCTTGGTAAAGATCAAGTACACATATTTGACTTTAAGAGGAAGATCTTCCTCAAAAACAAACAAACAAAAAAACAACCAAAAAAGCCAGTCTTGGAGATAATTTTACCAAAATTAACATTGTTTTTTAAAAAACCTAACTTGGGGTGGGTGGGGGGTGAGGGGGGGTGGGGCAAGGAAAACTAATGATAAAAAAAAATAACTTACCAAGAAGTGAAACAGGCTGGGTTACAGGAGGGGTGGGCAGATTCGTGGGTGCAGCAGGTGGCACAGCAGAGCCATACATTTTCACACTGTCACCAGACTCGGCGTTTCCTCTAGCCCCAGACACCACTGTTGGAATGGGATTTCCAATAGATAAGTCTTTTGTAGTGTCTTCATTTATACCAGCGATAGTAGCTAAGGAATATAATTATATCAACATGTGAAGCTGAATAATTAATTATCTCCCGGTCAACATTCTTCTGCCATACTATAGACCCTATTACCGGTTCACTCTCCCTCCTACACCCAGCTCCAAGAGGATAAGCAAACACAAAGAAAAAAACATGCTTACAGTTTGGGATGCTTATTGGTGGAGTGTGAGGAGGAGGAATGGATACTGGTGGAGTTATAGGAGGTGGGGGTCCAGGAGGAAGAAAACCTAGAATAAGAAAAATAATGTCAACTTATGCTGTTATCACTTCATCGCAGGCTCTAAAGTAAGTATGTTCACAGACAATTTAGTGTACCTGGTGGTAAATGCATTGGGTTGAATCCTGGGCGCAAAAATGGTGGAGGAGGAGGGGGAGGAGGAACACCAGGACCAAAGCCTGGAGGTGGAATTCCCAGAGGTGGCGTGAAAGCAGGTGGCTGGAGAGCACCAACTACAGGTGGACCTGGTTGATGTGGTGGGACCTAGAAAGAAAGACAGAAGAATAAACCACCTATCCAGACACCCTCCTGTCCATATAGTAAGCACAGGTAAAAGAGCATACTGGTGAAAAAAATAGATGTTTCTTAATTTGTGCTTATTAGACCAGTAAATTCATTAAATAACAGGTGGTAACTTCTATTCGTACCACCTGATAGAAATCAAAGCTGTGGGCCAGGTGCGATGGCTCACACCTGTAATCCCAGCACTTTGGGAATCCAAGGCAGGTGGATCACCTAAGGTCAAGAGTTCAAGACCAGCCCGGCCAACATGGTGAAATCCTGTCTATACTAAAAATACAAGAATTAGCTAGCTGGGTGTGGTGGCAAGTGCCTGTAATCCCAGCTACTCCGAAGCTGAGGCAGGAGAATCACCTGAACCTGGGAGGTGGAGGTTACAGTGAGCCGAGATTGAGCCACTGCACTCCAGCCTGGGTGACAGAGCGTGACTCCATCTCAAAAAAAAAGAAAGAAAGAAAGAAATCAAAGTCGTGCTCTCTACTTTATGACAGCAAATTCACACTATATTTCATCAGTGTTTTGACATCATGTAATACATTTTAAAATGTTCCATGGTACTCTCAGCAATACAGCTTTAAGACAGGCTACTTGGCAATTTACACAATGGCTAAGATCACAGGTCCTGGAGCCAAATTGTCTGCTTCTCCCACCCACTTTAGTAGCTGTGTGACCTTGAGCAAGCTATTTAAACTCTCTAAAATGGGAAAGTGCCAACCACATACAATTATGCAGATTAAATGAGTTAATACATACTAAGTGCTGGTGCCTGGCACTTAAATACCCAACAAATGTTAGCTATTTTTTTTTTTTTAAAGATAAATTTTAACAACCCCTAGCCAGGGTATCAGTCTATGGCCTGTTAGGAAATGGGCCGCACAGCAGTGGGCAAGCAAGTACCACCGCCTGAGCTCTGCCTCCTGTCAGATCAGTGGTAGCATGAGATTGTCATAGGAGCATGGACCCTATCGTGAAATGCACATGTGAGGGATCTAGCTTGGGCACTTCTTATGAGAATCTAATGCCTCATGATCTGAGGTGGAGCGCTTCATCCTGAAACCATCCTCCACCTCAGTCCATGGAAAAACTGCCTTCTAAGAAACCAGTCCCTAGTGCCGGAAAGGTTGGGGACCGCTATTTAACAGAGTAGGCAGGTTTCTGTAAATGAGTGCTGACACACATTGAATTTTGTTTAGAACCTGCACTGGAAGGGCATATCCAGAAGGTCAACTGAAGGGTTCACCAACTAGGGGAGTCCATTTAAATCACAGCTAAGAATGTAGCAAAGCACACAGTTTTCCCCTCACAATGAGAAAATGAAGACACAATTCAGATTTTTGTGATAGCTCAGATTTATCTGATTCAGATTTAATGTGAGAAACTGAGGAAGGAAGACAAGAAAAATCTAGTAGATCACACATAGAACTATGGGTCAAGTTCTTATAATTTTCAAAGGGTTTTTCATTTTTCAGCTCTTACGAGGTGACAAAAAACATACTGAGTACTTAACACATATTATCTCATTTAACCCTCAAAACAACTCTTAACATATGAGGAATGCCAAGGCCAGGAAAGGGAATTTGCACATTTACAAATAGGAAACTGAACCTTAGAGGTTAGGTTACATGCTAAATACCATACTGCTGAATATAAACAATGGAGTTGAGAATTAAACCCAGTTTTACCAGAATCTAGTATTCTTTTCAAGTAACAGGTTGGTTGAGTAGACAGCAAATATTTTAGAGTAAGAACATATCTTCATGTTAAAAATGGCATTTAATGTATTATAAAGTTTTCAATCCATTTGAAAATTTCATAATAATAGCACCCAAGGTGAAAATTAGGAAAATTCCTTTCCCCCAAAGCAGCAACTTATTGGGTACATATTCAAGTTTCTTCAGAACATAACGTCCCTGAAGAATGAAGACTCAGAAAAAAAGTAGGCAGAACCTATGAAACTTGATAGTGAATAATCTGGATGGATAGATGTAAGACAATATAAATTTACTTTGGTTGTATAAACATTTATGGGCCAGGCACTGTGGCTCACGCCTGTAATCCCAGCACTTTGGGAGGCCAAGGCAGGCAGATCACTTGAGGTGAGGAGTTTGATACCAGCCTGGCCAGCATGGTGAAGCCCCACCTCTACTAAAAATACAAAAATTAGCCGGGTGTGGTGGCACACGCCTGTAATCTCAGTTACTCAGGTGGCTGAGGCAAGAGGGTCGGCTTGAACCTGGGAGGCGAAGGTTGCAGTGAGCTGAGATCGTGCCACCACACTCCAGCTTGGGGAACAGAGAGAGACTCTGTCTCCAAAAACAAAAACAAAAATTATGAAAAGAATATAAACTTTAAATCTGACAAAACATGAAAAATTAATATGCACATATATGTAGTCATGTTTTTTACTCTGAATTCAGACATATATCTACAAAGGGACCTTTCAGGCACTTCAAGTTTAAGTCATGTCCCAATATCCTCACCTGTGGAGGGGGCACTGTTATAGGTGCAGGAACAGGAATAGGAGGGACAGGCACAGGTAACGGTTTAGGTATGGGTGATACTGGTTCTGTGTGTGAGGTTTCAGCACCTCCATTTTGAGCAACTTCATTTTCAGGCTTCTTAGGAATTCCTTTCCAATCTGTGAGAGTGAAAGAAATTTAACAAGAGTTTACCATTTTCAGTTTGTAACTTTAAATCTAGAAATAAAAAATGTTGATTATAAAAACCTAGCACAGTTATTAAAGAAATTCCTATGCTAATTTTAGAAATAGTAATTATTTAAATTAACAACAATAGAAACATGTAAAAGAATGCACACTGTGTGCCAGGCACTGTCAGAAGCACTCTATTTATACTAGCTTATGTAGTTCTCACAACCATTTACAAGTAGATACTATTATTATTCCCATTTTACAAATGAGAAAAGCAAAGACAGCTTGCCCAAGATCACATTCTTGGTAAATGGCAGGGATGGATTCAACTCAGACACATTTGGTTCTAGAGTCCATGTTCTTAACCACAGGAATGTATTAAAAATAAAGGATCATGAAACACCCAGTATTTCCTGAACAAATTTTCACTAGTATTAAAGAATAACTTACACCTTCCACCTATTTCCACATATCTTCTAGTCAAGTGAAAACAAAACCATCTTTCTGCTCTGTCCTCTGAGCCTCTGGCTCCATCAGAGATTCTCCTATATTCTTGACCTTTTCAATACATTCTCCACTGGACCATGAGCTCCAAGATTACACCATCTTCTTTTTACCATTTTCCAGAGCCTGCCAGATGTCTGGCACATAGTAGGCCCTCAACACCTGATTGCCTTAACACAAATCTAGCTCTATCCTTAGATGAAGGCTTTGTGCATTAATAGAGGGAGGGAGTGGGATGTTGGAATAGCACAGCATTGTTTCAGCTCTTTTTGGTTCTCAAACCATCACTCCTGCTTGAAGCTTCCTTTATTTTTATTTTTTGAGACGGAGTCTTGCTCTGTCTCCCAGGATGGAGTGCAGTGGCGCAATCTCAACTCACTGCAACTTCTATCTCCTGGGTTCCAGCAATTCTCCAGCCTCAGTGTCCCAAGTAGTTGGGATTACAGACACCCGCCACCACATCCAGCTATTTTTTTTTTTTGTACTTTTAGTAAATATGAGGTTTTACCATGTTGGCCAGGCTGGTCTTGAACTCCTGACCTCAAGTGACCTGCCCACCTCAGTCTCCCAAAGAGCTGGGATTACAGGCATGAGCCACTGTGCCTGGCCTTGAAGCTTCCTTTAAATGTTCTTTCTGAGGGCGGTGAGGACAAGCATGGTGGCTCACGCCTGTAATCCCAGCACTTTGGGAGGCTGAGGCAGTAGGCAGATCACCTGAGGTCAGGAGTTCGAGACCAGCCTGGCCAACATGGTGAAACCCCGTCTCTACTAAAAAAAACCCAAAAAAATTAGCAGGGCACAGTGGTACACGCCTGTAGTCCCAGCTACTTGGGAGGCTGAGGCAGGAGAATCACTGGAACCCGGAAGAGGCTGTAATGAGCCAAGATCATGCCACTGCACTCCAGCCTGGGTGACAAGAGTGAGACTCCATTTCAAAACACAACAACAAAAAAACGTTCTGTGTTGCCATGCCATCCTATTCTCCTCCTTGTTCCTCTGTCTAGCAATCTCCAGGTCATGCCCATGCATTCTGCGATTTTCCCCACTGCAATTTCACTGTCAATCTGGCATTTTAAATATTTGTGCCCACAAATAACTGCAACTCCTTGTCTTACACGTTTACTTTAGATTGCTTCTCTGGACATCTAAAACTTTCCAAGGTACTTATTATGAAGCACTGGATTAAAACACAATACCAAGCTGGGTGCAGTGGCTCACGCCTGTAATGCCAGAGGGAGGTCGAGGTGGGCAGATCTTTTGAGGTCAGGAGTTCGAGACCAGCCTGGCCAACATGGTGAAACCTTGTCTCTATTGAAAATGCAAAAATTAGCCGGGCAAAGTGGCACACGCCTGTAGTCCCAGCTACTTGGGAGACTGAAGGAGGAGAGTGGCTTGAACCTGGGAGGCAGAGGTTGCAGTGAGCCAAAATGGCGTCACTACACTCCAGCCTGGGCAACAGAGTGAGACTCCATCTCAAAAAAATAAATAATACGTAGTACCAAAGATGCTCAGTGAAGACCTATATGATCTGTTAAGTTTCACAGGAAAAGTTCTACTTAATTCTGTAATTCATAAACTCCATAATCAATAAGTATTTCACTTGTGTTTGCATCTCTTTTGTCTCATTCACTATTTAACCCTGTTTATAATGGAGATACTGACACAGAAGGGATACTAAAAAATCTCAAAAATCACGTCCTAATGCAAGGAACAGGACATTTAATTTGTCATATGTACTACCAAGCAAATAAGTGAACTGTAAGAGAAATTAAATACTGCTTTACCTGGGTTAAGTGTGTCACTGTCCAACATTCCTCCTTCACAAAAACTCTCCAGTTCCTCAGGCTTGACTTTGTCCCATGGAATATAAGTAACACCAAGTTCTACATCCCAATACTGCTTATAATCTGCCTTTATTCCTTTGTTTAAGGCCCAGGCAATCTATTTCATTCACCATTAGTGAAAATATAAAAAGAAAAGAAAGAAAAACAAGATCATAAGTCTTGAGAGTACTATTCTCTATCATTCTATCCATTCCGACTTGGGCAGCAAGGGAGCAATCTGGACCAGCTAGGCTTGGATCTCATTCAAAGCCTTATTCTCACTACAGAACTGGTTACCCTTTAATTCTCATTTTGTCCTAGGATGGAAATTTCACTGGCATATTTTCCTTACGCACTCTCACACAAACCAGCCAACATAAAACTAAGAGAAAAGGAAAAAGTTTATCAGGGAAAGCCTGAAGTTCCCTGAATAGCCTAGTAGTATACTGGGGACTACTTTTCTAAGTCTAGGGGTGCCTTGTAATTACTTAACATCAGAAAAAATCTTTTTGCAGTGCAATCCAGTGGTAGAACGGGGTGTTAAGACACTGAGGAAACACTGACTTTAGCTCCTTAGGGGAAAAATACCCATGTACCTATATGTTTTTCTCCACCTTTGGTTAATATGGTAAACTTTAAAAATACAGTATCCAATTTTTTTTGAACAGGACAAAACATATTGCTAAAGGACATTATATTTAAAGCACTAATTTACCTTGATGAACCCATCTACATTTAGGAAAAAAACAAACAAATTCTATCATGCATGTAACATTTACAATTTTATGTTAGAACACTGGAATCCTTTAGGAGATATTCTAAGCAAAAAAAAAAGAAAGAGATGCACATGAAATGCCTCAGTGTTGAAAATAATTTCTAAAACCCAAATTAGTTTTTATAGGCCACATATTTTCCCCCTTCTGCCTCTGCCTATTTTTAAAAGATGAATTATAACATACAAGACTGTACCTTTATGGATTTCTGGTTCACTTTATAGTTTCCTCGGCTCAGTTTCTGCAGGGCACGATACGCATCTTGCCTATGAACCATAACAATATAGGCACAACCCCTGGGAGGAATCATCTGCTCCAAAACATTTTAATATTATAAAGATAACAAAATTGAAAAGCAGTAAGATACAAAACTAAGTAAGCAGTTCCAACAATCCCATCCCTCACCCCATGTTCTATTATGTAAGGTTAAATTCATTTCTAAGTTGGCAATTCAAGTTGGGTCTCAACTGAGTCCTCTAAGCTTTGTTAAATAAAGACTTACCTAGAAATGTTTGAAATTAAACTTAATTATCCAAGAAATGTTAAATACAAAGAATTCTAAGAAATGTTAAATACAGAGTTCTAAACGTGGACTCAAGAGCACCTAAACTCTAGTCACATCTATAAACCTGGGCAAATTATAACTTTGATCTCAAGTCCTTCATTTCATAAAATGACACTAATCACACCTGTCCATCATACTTAAATAACTGAATAAACACTCACATTAATTGATTCAATTGGACCAAACTCTTCCAAGAGACTGGCAACATCCTGCTGAGTAGTTCTTTTGTCCAGCTGTCCCACCCAGAGGGTAGTACTGCAAACTTAAAATAAAATTACAATCATAAAGAGATTCACATTTGATAATGAGTAGCACTGTAGCTTACATAAAAAAATCATTACACAAAATATTCATGAACTATATTACACCACCACAAGTTTAAATAGTAAATCTCACATACATTTAAAAAATTCTAGAAATCTGCAATTGTACTTCCTGAAAGAGAACTGGGATAGTGAAAGGTATACATAAAAGCTGGAAAAAACTGGCTTTTTTGCAGATGGATCTAACGATTTCATCAACTCTCTTGATTACCAACCAGCTACGTGCTTTGTTACATGTAACTGTCCTTTCTCCACTCTTAAGTGTTGATGGTTTTTCTTTTATGTTGTGTCCTAGGTGATAAGCCTTATGGAATCAGAAATATTACATATGCCCTAGTCGTTTTATAAATTAAAATCTTAGTCATCTTAATAGTTACTAATTTATATCAAATATATGCCTAGTACACCTTACTAAATGTATTCTGAAGACATCTGATGAGATTCAGAAAATAATGCAAGTGAATATATTCTGTAAATTTTTGGTTCACTCCTTACTGCTGCTTTATAGCTGGTTTAAGGTACAAAAGCAAATCTAAGGGATACATCAATGCATAAACAAGGCACAATAAAGCAGTATTTCAAATAAAAACACAGTGGTAACATTTCTTTTATAGCTTTGCTAACAGTTATAAACACTTTAAACCTAAGACATGAAAAAACAGTACATGAGGTTTGAATATAAAGGTTGAGTTACCACTTGCAGTTTCTGGTTTCACTTGAGGGAGGCCTTTTTGTCGACGTTCTCTCTCTTTTTCTCGATCCCGTCTTTCTTGGGATCGAGATCGAGGAGAATGTCGGCGTCTATCCCTGGACCGAGATCGAGAACGTCGATGACGAGACCTTCGAGATCTAGAACCAGATCTAGATCGCCTCCTTTTTGGTGACCTAATGTTTTCAAGAGAAGAGAGAACACACAGCACATAGACAAAACCCAGAAAATATAAGCACATACTAATTAAAAAAAAAAAAAAAATACAACTAGGTAATTTAATGTTTGGATACGTAAGAATGCAATAGCCGAGAATTCATTTTACAGATTTTAGTATGTCCCAAATTAGAAATCATGCGCATTATTTAAATAAAATAAACAATGTTGACAGCTTATATAATAAAAGTATCTGTCATCTTCAGTGCCTCCGGTACTATACAAAATTACGTCCTTATAATTTAAGTAGCTAATTTTCATGCTTGAGATATACTGCTACTACTGTTATCTATCTTCTCAGTAAAGTCTTTTCTGCAGCAATTAAAAACATTATCTAATTACATCATTACTGTGATCTTTCCACTTTTGCTGGCTGATGAAGTTGTAATGGAATTTTGAAAATACAGTTCTTCTAATACCACATACTCTGTATCTATGGTATAGAATTGTATTTTCAAAGTTCCATTACATCTGAGCAACTCAAATATAGGGAAAAAAATGTAAGACAAATGATGTAGTTTTTTTTTTTTTTTTTTTTTTGAGACGGAGTCTTGCTCTGCCGCCCAGGCTGGAGTACAGTGGCCGGATCTCAGCTCACTGCAAGCTCCGCCTCCCGGGTTCACGCCATTCTCCTGCCTCAGCCTCCCGAGTAGCTGGGACTACAGGCGCCTGCCACCTCGCCCGGCTAGTTTTTTTATTTTTAGTAGAGACGGGGTTTCACCGTGTTAGCCAGGATGGTCTCGATCTCCTGACCTCGTGATCCACCCATCTCGGCCTCCCAAAGTGCTGGGATTACAGGCTTGAGCCACCGCGCCCGGCATGATGTAGTTTTTTTTTTAAAAATCAATACTTCACCTGTCCCCTTCTACATACATATACAAATACAAATATACCAACTGTTATTTTACTAACACTCTGAATATCTGAAAATAACCCAATCTAATTTTAATTTGTGTCCCCTAAGACACACAGGGTTGGAAAAAACATTTTCTATAAATTACCTGGATGCTGACCTAGATCTTGACTTTCTGTTATCAGACATATGTCGCTTAACGTCTTGAATACAAGGTTGTTCTACTTCCATTTCCTTAAAAAACAAAAACCATGATAAAATGAGAAATTTAAAAAGTATTAAGGTAAGAGGACAAAATCTAACAAAAGCTACATTAAAAATGTCCTGCCCTTAAGCAATTCTCTTTTGGTTGCCTGGGACCAAATTACTAATTTAACAACAACTGGCCATCACTAGGGGAAAAAAAACCAAAAACCACTTTTATACTGTTTAAAAGATTAAAAGAAGTATTTCTCTACTTCTGGTAAAGTTATTTTGCTTAAATTACATACCATTTTAATAAACCATCATCTAATGCAGTGAAGTAGGCACTAGTTAAGCCTTCAACACTCTATATCAAACCTCACAGAATCCTATGGAAGTTGGTAATATTAGAAGTTCACTTTCCAGATGAAAAACTTGGAGCACTGGGAGGGTTTAATATGTACCCAGGTCTTTCTTCATATTCAAAAATGAAGACAGCAAGCAAATAAGGAGAAATCTGCATATAAGTCAAGGCAACAAAAAAAGATGCAACTATCTGAGAATAAAATTTTACCTGCTGATGTGGCTTCTGTGTAAGTGGTTCATTCTGTGCCTGAAAAGAAGCTTGGAAAGGCTGCTGCACTGGTGGAGTTGGAGGAATCACAGGCTGAGCCATGGGAGGAAATGGAGGTGTAGGAAGAAGTCCAAATCCTGGCATTTGTCCATTAGGAGGAAGTGGAACCTTTCATTTTTAAAGAAAGTGTATGAGTAATAGCTATCAAAATAATTTGGAAAACCTTTATTATATAAAACTAAAATATCTTCAATAAACTTTTATCAAGGAAAAGTTACAATGACATTCAACATTGTTTAACAATTTCCCTATGTACAATTTTCATGCAAGGATTGTTACATACCAAGTATATAGGTTAAAAATCCTGTAACTCTTTTTAAAATTACGAACACACAGGTTTAGTTTTAAATATTTAAAGAAATACCTTCATTTACATAAGGAAGCAATGTGATAAACTGAACTTCAAGTCAGAAGTACTCTATTGCAAATGGTCTTTTTTCAGCTTTAAAGACAATTAAGCCTTTTGGGAGGAAAACTGGCTTTCTAGAAGCAACGACTCCTAGGTTTACTTTAAAAAAATTTACCAAGGGGGAATTTCAACTAACATACCCAACTTTTAGAGTTTCAAATAAAGTATCATAATAATAATGAAAGTAGGCTGGGCGCGGTGGCTCAAGCCTGTAATCCCAGCACTTTGGGAGGCCGAGACGGGCGGATCACGAGGTCAGGAGATCGAGACCATCCTGGCTAACAGGGTGAAACCCCGTCTCTATTAAGAAATACAAAAAACTAGCCGGGCGAGGTGGCGGGCGCCTGTAGTCCCAGCTACTCGGGAGGCTGAGGCCGGAGAATGGCGTGAACCCGGGAGGCGGAGCTTGCAGTGAGCTGAGATCCGGCCACTGCACTCCAGCCTGGGCGACAGAGCGAGACTCCGTCTCAAAAAAAAAAAAAAAAAAAAAAAAAATTATGAAAGTAAACTACAGTCTGACATATTTCTGCATGTCAATTTAAATACAAATAAAACTATAAATATAATGCTTTAAGTATTCTTTCTAAATTATTTATGAACTTTCAGTAATGGTTAAACACTTGAAATAACAAAAATGCTTCCCACCCCATCCCCATAATTTAGATACAGAGCCAAATTTAAGAGAACACTCAATGAGAGAATTTACTGGAACAAATTTACTGGAACAAATTTATCTCTACTAACTTCCTGCAACTCTCCAGTGTATTATGTATGCTCCTTTTATTGCGGATTTCAAACTATATTCCTGAATGTTCAGAGCTCAGAGCTCTCTAAAGTATCTAACCACACAAACTACAGAAGAAAGGCCCTTCCAAGGGAAAAAGTTGTCTAACTAAACAGGTCGGTTTCTTCAAATATAACTGTAATCTCTAAATTATTTTAACTAAAATGCCTATTATTAAAATATGAGCATGTGATTTTGGCATCCTCGTTTTAATTACAGAAAAAAAGCAACTCAAAACAGTTATGTGTTCAACAGCTTTTATCAGAGCTATAGTACGACTCAGCCCATCACATAGCTGCATAGTGCTCTGTGGAATGTAAACCATATACTCTATAATGAATAGATCTTTCTTTCAACTGCAAGAAAAATGCTTGTACCTGATGGTGCAATGGATCCTGTTGTATTCCCATCATTCGTGGCTGAAACTGATCCATATTTTGTGTGTATGCTGGCTGCTGCATGCCATCTCCAGGAAAGCCACTAAAAAAAGGTGGATAATCTTTTACACATTCAGAAGCACAAGCTTCTCAGCCACACTTAAACTACAGAAACAGTGTTGTTCATGAGTCATTAATCAACATTTTACTGAACCACATATTTACCTATATATTACATTTAATTTATAAACTCAGTATTATTCCCAACATAAAAGCCATTTTTTGTTTTAAATCTTAGAGGATCCCTTCCTCATTCAAGAGAAAACTAATACCACAAATTTTACAAAACAACTTCACTGAAAATTGTTTTCATTGCTAAATGTTACTTAGATTATGCCTTACAACTATTACCAATTTTCTATCTGCTGAGGAATAAAAAAAAACTAACAATGGTGCCTGTGGAGGAGGAGGAGAGGCAGCAGCGGGTGCAGCAGCAGCAGGCACAGTGGCGGTAGGTGCAGGGGGCACAGCAGCAGCAGGTACTGTTGTGGCAACGGCAGTGGTATCCTCTTTCTTTGATTCTTCCACAGCTTCTGGCTCATCATCATAGTCAAATCTATCAAGCAACTTCTGGAATAATTATGTCAATATTTCATTTTAAAATTTAGACTGATTCATTGCACAAAAAACTTTATGAAAACAAAGGATGTTTACCACCATCTAGAAACCCACACTGTCAAGCACAATCTTCTTTTCCCTCATGCCCCTAAGGACCTTGGTTTGTAGATATAAACAATTTTTACACAGATGCCAGTTTGGAAAACACACAATGTTTTCATTCTGTTTTCCTTCCTCAATTGTAAGTACAGTGCTTTCTTTCTATTTTCTATTGGTGTATTTCACAAGTAATTTAGCAGCATACATGTTTTTCTAAAATACTCATTTCCCTAGACTAAAAATGTTTGGAACTTCGTGCACATGAAAATGGGTATACATTTTCAGTCAATATAAAATGTACAAAAAGACTGTCTTATCCAATCACCATAAATGCATATAGAAAAGTGTCCATATACTGCTTCCTCAAAAATATACTAATATAAAAAAAGAAAAAAATGGCAGGGACACAAAAAAGTCACTAGCAGATCACTGAGAGGTTCATTTGCTTCTTTATCATAACTTCACAGCTTATCAGAAACTTTCATTTAAAAAAAAATTCAGGAGACTTAATGAGATCACATATCTAGAAGAACAATTTTAAGTAAGATTTATTCAGAAAAAAGGTAATGCATTAAATACCTACTAATGTGTATCATATCATATAGACTTCATCATCACAAGAACACTGCAATTTAGATAGTTTCTTCTTTTTTACAACAAGAAAACAAAGGCTCAGGTGATTAAGAAACATGATTAAGATTGTACAGTCAGTGAATGGTAGAATCAGGATGCGGACACTAGTCCTTTCGACTTGAAAGCCCTCAGTCTCTGGCTTTCAATAAGCAATCTTTCCTTTCAAGTTGTGCTCCTTAAATTCCTAAACTTGTGTCATTCTATAATAGTTCTGTCTGGCCGGGCGCGGTGGCTCATGCCTGTAATCCCAGCACTTTGGGAGGCCGAGGCGGGTGGATCATGAGGTCAGGAGATCGAGACCATCCTGGCTAACACGGTGAAACCCCGTCTCTACTAAAAATAAAAATAAAAAAATTAGCCAGGCGAGGTGGTGGACGCCTGTAGTCCCAGCTACTTGGGAGGCTGAGGCAGGAGAATGGCATGAACCCGGAGGCGGAGCTTGCAGTGAGCCGAGATTGCACCACTGCACTCCAGCCAGGGTGACAGAACGAGACTCCATCGGGGGGGGGGGGGGGGGGAGAGAAGAAGAAAAAGAAAAAATAGTTCTGCCTAGAGATTCTGGTTTTGCTTTATTGAACAACAGACTTCTGAATCAGTAATGAAAGTTCCATCCTTAGACAACACAGTATATAGGACTAAACTAAGTGTAAAGAGTGTTTTGGGATAGAGCTAACTTATGTTTCTTTCTTTGTAGTTCTAGGCCAAGTGAGTAAAGTTCTTACAAATGAGCAAGTTAGTATTTTCTGAACAGGAACCATCATAGCCCAGGTACCTTGCTGTTTTACATACATTTTTATTTAACCCTCATGGCAACAATAAAATATTTTTACTACCATCTTTATTTTACACTACTGAACACTAAACATGAATTCAACAACAGGATAGTCTTTAAGTAATTGGAGCCAAAATTAAAATCTGGTCAAAGTTGCCTACAAAACACAAAACCTATGATCTTCACGGTTTATTACATACTAATATGTTCTTTAAAGTTTGAAGAATACTGCTTTGAAAAAAATAGTTGAAGCAATTGAAAAATTTAAATGGGGTCTATCCAAAAAGAAATTTTAGTTGCTTTTTAGGAAACTGAAGATCTATAAAGCAGCTGAAACAGACAAATTATTTCCAGTGAGAAGCCTGAAATAGACCTTTTATGTCAAAGGAAAAGCACAGAATTCCTTTTTCTAAACTTACGGGCCAATCAACTTAAGGTTAAATACTAGAGCAATTAGAATTCACATTAATAAGAGAAAGATGCTCACTATCATGGCTTTTCCTAAATTTACCTATAAATTCAAAGGAATTCTATACACCAACATAGAAATGTATAGAGTTTTCCAGTTTATCTGGAAAAGTATGCTGTGATGGTTAATTTTGTGTCAACCTAAGTTATGTAGTGCTCAGTGTATCGTCCAACACTAACCTAGATGTTGCTGTGAAGGTGTTTTTTAGATGAGAGTAACATTTAAATCAGTAGACTCTGAGTAAAGCAGACTACTCTCGATAATGAGTGGGCCTCAATCAATCAGTTGAAGGCATTAAAAATAAGAACTGAGGTAGAAGGAATTATCCTCAACAGTGCAACAGAGAAACCCTGGCCTGAGTTTTTAGTCTGCTATCCTGCAAATTCACACTCAGGCCTACAATGTTAACGCCTCCTGAATTTCCAGCCTGCAGACCTGCCCTACAAATTTCAAAATTGCTAGCCCCTACAATTGCGTGAGCCAGTTTCGTAAGGCAAACCTATCTTTCATTCAACAATCTAGACAGACAGATGCAGATGTAGATACAATTACTGGTTTTGTTTCCCTGGAACTCCTGACTAATACACTTCATGATAAATGAATAAAGTTGGAAAAAGTATGAGGGAGAGTTTGAAAAACAGTTAAGTGGGAGGGGGAGAGATGGGACACCAGGAAATGAAAGACAGTCTGTTACAAGAATAATGATGATGCAGAAATAAACAAATATATTAGTGGGACAGAACAGTGTCCAGAGGTAAGACACAGAAACATATGGGAATTTAGTGTATAAAAAAGTAGTGAGGGAGAACTGGCTATTTTCAATATCTTGAATCATATTCTAAAACAGATTCCAGAGGGACTAAACAGACAATCATAAAAAAAAAAAACCTTACTAGAATACAGAATTCTTTTTTAATACAAATGAGTTTTCCTAATCACAACATAAAACAAAAAACTAATAAAACCAAATATATGAATTTATGTTCATATGCGCATGCAAACAGGTATGTAAGAATATACACAAACAAATCTGTTCAAATCTACAGTGTGGAATTCTTCCCTTATTTTATAACTTTCTGTATTACCTGGTTTTTTTTTTTCATACACGTATATATTTCTTTTTTACTCAAAAAAATTTATCCAACTTTTGTTTAATCAGTCATCACTCATAAATCACTAAGATATAATGAAAACTGTTAGGCCAGGCGCGGTGGCTCAAGCCTGTAATCCCAGCACTTTGGGAGGCCGAGGCGGGTGGATCACGAGGTCAGGAGATCAAGACTATCCTGGCTAACATGGTGAAATCCCGTCTCTACTAAAAATACAAAAAACTAGCCGGGAGTGGTAGCGGGCGCCTGTAGTCCCAGCTACTTGGGAGGCTGAGGCAGGAGAATGGCGTGAACCCAGGAGGCGGAGCTTGCAGTGAGCTGAGATCATGCCACTGCACTCCAGCCTGGGAGACACAGCGAGACTCCGTCTCAAAAAAAAAAAAAAAAAAAAAAAAAAGAAAAGAAAGAAAACTGTTATTTACTACGCACATTTTTAATTTAGACTATTGGCAATAAAGTCCTTCTGTTTTTATAGTTAGGATGTTAGAAAGAATCAGAAATTTTAAAGATGATGAAACCAAAGGCATCAGTCCTGATTTTCAAACTTTTGAGTTTTTTTGCAGTGAAAACTGAAATGTCAAATGATGTTTTACAAAGTCATAAACCAAATAAAACAGACAAGAGTGAAGCTGTTAGGGTTAAATTTCAATGAGAAGCTCTAAGCTGTTCAGCATATCCATATCCTTAGTGGCAACTTCTTAAAGACGCCTAAGAAACCACAGGCCCAATAGAGCAGCTGAAAGACACTGACCTAACTCAAATCCTCTTTTTTGTTGTTGCTTGTTTTTTAAAGACAGGATCTCATTCTGTTGCCCAGGCTAGTGGCACAATCATGGCTTACTGCAGCTTTGAATTCCTGGGGCCAAGCAATCCTCCCACCTCAGCATCCTGAGTGGCTAGGGCTACAGATGAGACCATGCCCAGCTGGTTCCCAAACCCTCATATTATACATATGGTAACTAAGTTAAAATGCACGCACACACACATATTAAAAATAATATATTTTATACATTTTTATATATTAAAAATACCCATACATTATTAATACACACACATATATATTAAAAATAAACACAGATGGGGTCTCACTATGTTGCCCAGGCTGGTCTCAAACTCCTGGGCTCATGAGATCCTCCCTTCTCGACCTCCCAAAGTGTTGGGACTATAGGCATGAGTCACCACACTTGGCTGTCTGGGTTTTTAACAGCAAAAAACTGAAAGCAATTTGAATGTCTATTAGTAGTGGAATGGCTGAACTATAATGTGCTCGTGTAGTGGAATATTATGTATTACATGCATTCAGTAAAAATGTAGATCTAAATCCACTATTAACGTTAACAACAACAAAAAAGATATAAGAGTATTAACACCAAAACAAGTGGGTATGTATTATAATCAATTAAAGAAAAGCATGTATCTGTAGGAAATTAATTCTGAAAAGATATAAGGCAAAATGTTACACAGTAATCCCCAAGTACTGGGGTTAATGAAGAATTTTCTGTTTCCTTTACTCCCTAATTTTTTTTTTTTAACTTTTTTCATTTTACACTAGCAAATTCAGCTTCAAACCCTGGAAATTTTTGCAGTGAGCACACATCACATTTAAAACCAGGGAAAATAATTGATGTTTTGATGTTGAGGGGGAAAATCTCTCAAATTACAAAACAACATAATGCACAATCCACAGAAGGGATAACTTCCATAATTCAAGTTGAGTGATATAAATGGTGGAGTGGGTTATGTGAGAGAAATATACCTTGTCAAATGCAGTTTTCTGTTCAGGTGGGGGGAAAGCAGCTTTTTGTTCAGATGGTTGTGTAGGAGTTGTCTTTAACTGAGCTGTGATAGCCTGAACCTGAGCCATCACAGCATTGTCAAGGGCAGGAGACTGTGGTTTTGGAGGCTGTTGAAAAGTCTGAAGGATCTGCTGAAGCTTAAAGAATGGGAAAACCAATAAATCACAGAACAAAGTATAATCATACTATCAAAAGTTAATTTAATAAAAAAAAGTCTTAAAGGTGATTCAAAGTAGCACAGGCACAGAATAAATTGGGAAAAAATCCTTTTACTAATGGTTAAATTTGTTGTGAATGAATATACAGAGATACAATGGGCATTGCTTAAGGTTAAAAATGTATGCTGACAATGTCAATGATATAAGATGATGGTCAAAGAGAAAAGAAAATACACTAAATTGTGAACAAGGTAAGCATAAGTTTTCTAGAAAAATGGAAAAATCCTCTCCGTTACAAATAATTTTGAAATCCATCAGAAATGCTAGAATTGTGAGCAACATGAGCCACTTAGCAGTTCTAAAGTCATGTGTTGTTGCCTTGTTTATCACTTCTACATTTTCCCTATTACTCCTACATTACTTCTCGTGAAGGCTTTTCTAGTTGAAAAGCAGATGTATTTTCTCCTTTGAATGTGCTTATTAATGAAGAACAGAAAACAAGAAGTGACAACAGTACCTAGTCCTGCAAACAATTTCACCTTTGAGTAGACAATTTACCTGTTGGCCTTGAGTTGTCTGAAACAGCTGAGCCACAGCAGCAAAAGCATCAGAGCTGGGCAACTGTGGTACAGTTGGGACGGAGTTTGGAGTGGCTTGTGCGGGAGGTTCAGAAGAAACTTTTACTGGAGGTGGAGGTGAGCCTAAAAGAGAAAAGGGCATTAAGACCTAAAAACAAGTTAATCTGCGAGTTTTCCTAATTAAGCTTCTTCGCTAAAATAACATTTTATCCAATTTAACACAGTATAAAATATATAGATTGTGGCACTAGAGTTTATACTGTAACAACTACCAGAAAAGCAGACCTTTATTATAAATAGGAATTATGGAAAGAAAATCGTACCTTCCAAGATGTAAACTCAAGTTTCCTTCTTATAGAAAAATTCCATCAATACAGATAAACTCTGACTGTTTCATGTGCAAAAAATTATGCCATTGTGTGAGCTCACAGATACATTTGACCATACCTTCATTATTGGTAACACTTTCTGCTACTGGGGCTGCATTACTAGTTCCTGCTGCCATGTCCAAAAGAGGCTGAATAATTTCAATTTTGAACACTCCATTTTTTTGCCAAAGGTTCAGCACACGAACTATTTTACTCTGTTATGCATGGGGAACACAAATATACAATAAATATTGGCATAAATAACCTATTATACTCTTACAAAAAAAAAAAAAAAGAGGAAAACCCCCTAGGCTAATATTTCCATACTATGTGTGTTTCATAAACAGGTGAAAAAAAATCAGAAATACAACTTGGTTAAACTACTCTAATTAGTCTTTCTTCAGTGGTATCATCTAGAGTAAGGAACAGAGAGGGACTACAGACCCAGACAATAAAAAGAAATGTATTATTTGACATTTTCATTTTATTTTACTTATGGTTACAAAGAAACTCTATCACTGACCAAAAAAAAAAAAAAGCTATCTTAAAGAAGTAAATGAAGGAGAATTTCTTGAGAGTAATTATAACAGCTAAAATATTTAAGAAACTGGCCTGTAATCAAAATTTAAATTACGTGGCCAAGTAAATATGAAGGAGATCCAGAGAAGATGTTATTCACAGGCACAACTTTTATTTTTACTTAAGGAATCATCTTGGTTTTGGGTGTATTTTTCCCATAACAGCATTCTTCCAAGAATATAAAAACAGCATCTATGACACTCAAATTTATATGCTGTTTATTGTAAATGTCTCTGTTCTTCATTATTCTGAGTATGTTTACTAGTATAATTCCCCCACCTACTTATAGTCAGCTACTATATCTGTAATGTTTTTCTACTTTTATATAGTATGTTATAAAGCCAACTGTATATATAAGGAATTAAATACTGTAGTCTGATTGCTAATGAATACCACTTAAGCATTAGCATCTCTATATGTTGGGGAAGAACATCAGTTATTGGACCTTTCTTTCTGGAATAACCAACAATCAGATGATAGCTGTCTTTTTCTACTGCACAATTTCTTCCTCACTCAACTACACAAGCACATCTTTCCAATGATACCTTCTTTAAAGATGATGTTCCTTTTGTGTTATTTTTTAAAAATTTTACTTTACTGTGGTAAGAACACTTAACTGAGATCCACTCACTTAGCACATTTTAAGTGTACAATACAGAACTGTTAACTATAGGTAAGGTTGTTCAACAGATCTCTACAACCTATTCATCTTGCTTAACTGAAATGTCAAACCACTGATTAGCAGCTCCTAATGTTTCCCTTACCCCTGGTCCCTGGCAACCACTATTACACTCTTTGATTCTATAAATTTTGTTCCTGTCATATTTCAACAGTATGACTGATAATCCTGAAGCACTCATAAGAAAACAGATAAATATGAAATGACTACTGAAGAAAAAACTGTGTTTTGTTTCAACCTCACAGACATCGCTATACGAAAATCTTATCTAGTAAATACAGTAGGCTCCAAATATCTAATATACATTTAAAATAATATTTTTTAAAAAAGAATACAAGTTTTAGTTTAAAAATTAACTATACCTTATCTTCAGATGGACAAAGATATAAATATTGGAATGTGGCGGTTATGTTTTTAGAGAATCTTGGCCCAAAAACATCTTTATCAGTTCCAAACTGATGACGAGACTGTCGCACAATTGAGTCAATTACATATAATCCTGGAACCTTGTATTCTGGTTTACACTGCAAGGATAAAGATGTAAAATCAGTACAGAAAAAGCAAAGTCACAATCTTTGACACCCATTACTTTCACATTTATGAAACTTTTCTATATCCATCCAAAGGTTGCTTTTTTAAAAAAACTACTTGAATGCTTCAGCTCTCCAAATGGCTACCTTGTCAAACTGCCCATGTCTATACGGAACTACCATTATTCTCTTGATACTATTGACCCCCAAGGTTTTACTCTTCTTTGATTTCTCTGCTTCCCTACACCCAATGTACCAAAATCGACATTACTTTACCAATCCTTAAGCCAGTTCCATACAAATTCACCTATTATGATAATCTCTACAATTCATCCTGCTCAAAAAGGTAATTTTTACCTTTCAAAATTAACAAAACATTTTTAAATGTATCAATTTTAATTCTATTAAAGTACAGTACCAAATAAAAATTAAAAAGGAGAAGTTGTTTTTGGCTAACCAAACTGACAACAGCAGAGAAAAGCAGAGAAATAGACACCTATATATATTTCTGGTGGTAGTGGAAACAGGTATAACCCTTTATGGAAGACAATTTAGCAATAAAAGCAAAGTCTTATTTAATTCACCAATTCTACATCTAGGAATTTATGGCCAAAAAAAAAAAAAAAAAATTAGGTCAAACAACTCAGAAAATGGCTGCGTGCATCATGGTAACAATCGCAGAGAGGAGTATTTTGCAAATGTTTATGATAAACTCTGTGGGAAAAGCAGGCTAACAACCAGTATTATATCCATTTTTACTTTTATAAATGTACATGTACATAAATAAAAAATAAATCCAAATGTATTAATAACTATTGCAGTAATTTGGTGATAGTGCCTCTAAGTAATTTTTTCCACTTTATTTGTACTTTGATGTACTACTATGCAAAGCGTTTACTAACCTTTTTTTTTTTTTTTTTTTTTTTTTGCCTGTTGGAGCTTTAACTTTTATACCTAAGCCAGTATACAAGGGCCATGGATTAGAGACATTTTTATAAACACTGATTAGTAGGTACTACATGTCATTGCTCCAGGTCAGGGGTTAAGAACTAAGTCTCTGTTCTCTATTTTCTACTGAGACAGATGTATGCTAATCACACAGTTGTAAAACAACAGACAACTGAACTGAAAATTTTATTCTGATGGGAAAAGGGAAAAACTGGGAAAACTTTACAAAGTAATTTCATTTGAAATACTCAAAGCTGAGTTAAACGCCTAAACATCAATAGCAGTCAGGGCAAGGGGTAGAGTAAGCACTTCAGGTTTAGGGAAGGGTCATGACCAACACATAAGAAACTGCTGTGAGCTGAGTGCTAAGTTCATAGTAAGTGAAGTACCAATTAATGGTACTGCTAAAAATTTGTTTTTATAAACTTCTAGTGATTAAAAAGAACCTCTAGTGACTACATTTTTATGAAGTGGCTTTAGAAACAAGCATCCAGGTTAAAATTTACGAAGTCAATTACAAATCATATTGTAACTAAAATGAGGTAATAATGAGAGATAGTTACCTTTTTGATGAACTTTTCTACTATTTGAACTACATGCTTATAAAGCTGAAAGAATTAAGAGAAAATTACTGTTCAGTTTACATATTTCTGCATTTCCTATAATTAGAAAATACTTAAAACTCTGAAATCTATACAATTTAAATATTATCAATACTGAATGAACCATGAGAAACACATAATCAAAAATTTAAAAAAATCTTAAAAAACAAATCAGAGAAAAACTAAAAACAGAAAACTACAAAAATTCCCCAAACAGAAGGTCCTTTTTCTTAAATTTTAAAACAAAAAACCTTCATGAAGCAGAATATTTGGCAACCTTATGGGACAAAACCAATGGATTAGAGCTAAACAATGTAGTTTCTAAAACAAGTCACATTTTAAAGTGTGATATTGGGTAAGACATTTCATTTCATGGAGCTTGAATTTTTTCTCTTTAAATAAAAACGACGCTAAATAGTTGCTTTATGATAAGGAATATGTGAAAATTTAAAAAAACTGCTTTGACGCTGGGCATGGTGGCGCACACCTGTAATCCCAGTTACTTGGGTGGCTCAGGCATGAGAATCACTTGAACCAGGGAGGGGGAAGTTGCAGTGAGCCGAGATCCCACCATTGCATTCCAGCCTGGGCGACACAGTGAGACTCTGCCCCCCTATCCCTGCCAAAAACCAAACTGCTTTGAAACAATACGTTACAATGCAAATGTATGCTTATCATGTACCTTAAGCAAAGGCTGGTTAGAGCTCTTTGACTTAGGCCTGAACTAATTCACAAGTTGACTTCTCATGTTTAAAAGTAAAAAATATTTTCAAAATTTCAAAAACATTTCTCAAATTGATTTATTTTGTCATTACCTTAATAGCTTTAATAGCAGCTTTAGTGATGAGAATCATCTTGGCTCTAGAGATGGGAGGTTTCATATCCATAAGCGAAAAGAGCTTAAAAGACAAAAAAAAAACAAAACAAAACACAAAACAACACTTTAAAAAATCTTTTGAAACATAAAGTTTAACTATTTGGCTAGTAAATAACCACCTTTCCTACATATCTGCATCACCACTTGGAAAATACAAATGGGGTGGGTGGGGAGGGAGGTCTTAGCAGCCAGGGCAGCAGGAAGAGCTTCGGTGGCCAGGCAGCCCAGCTTTGCGAAGGCTCTTGGTGTGCAGGCACCCAACACACACCCTCCCCACTGCCATGATACCCAAGAAGAAGGTCAGCTTTGCCAAAGGGGTGGTGAAGGGGTAGGGAAGAAACAGCCCAAGAGGCAATTGGCATGGCTGTCAGCTAAACCTGTTCCTGCCAAAGAGGAAATGAAGCTGAAAAACGGTAGCAGAGAAGGATAAATCCTTAGACAAAAAAGTGCAAACAAAAGGGAAAGGGAGGGGGAGCAACGAGAAAACAGGCTCAAGTGACTAACCAAGAAACTAAAGATTTACCTGCAGAAAATGGAGAAACTAAAACCAACGAGAGTCCAGCCTCTGATGACGCCAGAGAAAGAAGCCAACTCTACTCAGTACATACCATGTCTTATCAGTGGTCCCTTCATCCCACTTTTTATGTATAAATGCTTTTTTTTTTTTTAAAGAGGTAAAATCATTCACTGGTTATTTTTTGGTACAACCAGAAGAGTGTGGGATGTTGTATTACGGGAGGCTTTGACTGTCTTGGATGTCCGCTTAACATTCCACAGATGGGGGAATTACTTTTTATATCCTATAATGTCTCTACTAAATATACAAAAATTAGCCGGCTGTGGTGGCATGCGCCTGTAATCCCAGCTACTCAGGAGGTGGAGGTTGCAGTGAGCCAAGACTGCGTCACTGCACTCCAGCCTGGGCAACACAGCAAGATTTTGTTTCCAAAAAGCACAAACAAATAAAAACCAAATTTAACAAATCTCACAACAGTAAATCTACAGCCATCAGGTGCTTCCATGAGACTTAACCACATACTTCTCCCAAAGGGCTAAATCCAACCAAAACATAAAGAGAGTCCATAGAGGGTTATAAAGATAAAATCCTGACATTAAGGAACATATTTAGCTTCTTATTGTTTTTGTTTGGTTTAACCATAAGCATACACTTACCTGGGACTTCCAAAAGATATTGTGAAGTTTCAGAGATTCCTAACATTATGAAACTCATCCGAATCACATTTCCATTCTTTCAATTTATGTCAATATTCCAAATATGGAGCCCTAGGGTATGAACTTTTACCAGACCACTAGCTAAGAGGCTAGCCTAAAACACGAGTGTTTTCTCAGAGTGAACAGCCCCACCTAGCAGTGTATCCTAAAAATTCAGACAGTTTTCACACCTTTTCAAAACTAGACATCAGTAACAATTTTAGAAAAGGTATGGAATGCCAAATATAATCAATAAAAAACCAGATAACTACTTAAGCAGAAAATAATATAATTTTCCATAAGATACAGAAAATGGAGAAAACACTAAGATATGAACACAGGAATTCATTTTAATAAAAGGATTCTCTAAATAAGGTTGTGATTCTTCATTGTATTACTTCATTTACCAATGTAATAAAAAAATTCTCTTTGAGAATAAAATGCTAACTGAAAGGCAATTAGAAAAGAAATAGTAAGGCCAGGTGCAGTGGCTCACCTGATGACAGGAGTTTGAGACCAGCCAGGCCAACAGGGCGAAACCCCCTCTCTACTATAAATACAAAATGGTGGCAGGCGCCTGTAGTCCCAGCTACTTGGGAGGCTGAGGCAGGAGACCCGCTTGAACCCAGGAGGAGGTTGCAATAAGCCATGATTGCGCTACTGCACTCCAGGCTGGGCGACAGAGTGAGACTCTTTTGTCTTTTTTAAAAAAAAAAAAAGAAAAAGAAAAGAAAAGAAAAGAAATAGTAAATCCTTAAAATTATATAAACCAGCAAGAAACGATTTAACATATTTCAACTTAAATACAAATTCTAAAAAAATCAACACTGCATGATTCATAAATATGTAGCATACATTTATAAAAGGTATATTCTATGTTATAAAATCTATTAAGACAGTTGCTTATTATTGCTCTATTTTCTATACCTTAACACAGTGAAAGGGCATGCAAAAAAAACCAAAAACCAAAAAACAAACAAAAAAACCCCATGGGTTTTAAGAATGAACACGCCCACACACACTTAATTCTTGGGTTGTCTCCACAACTCTTAAATGATTTCTGCAAAAATCCTGAAGAAACTAGGAACCCTCTCTTCCTTGTTCTCAACCTCCTGAGCCAAGACCACTTCTTAATGTGATTCATGCCAAACACTTCAGACACTACTATATTTTGGATAGATTAAATCTTTAATAATAAAGTAGAAGCAATAAAGGGCCTTTCCCTGTATAAAGTCAAGAGGGTCAGGATGGTCAGGAGGCCAAGAAAAGGAATCTAAATGTGTATCCAAGGCAGCCTGGAACTTTCATGCAGGTACAAGAAACTTATGTCAAAGTAGCCACAAGATTATTTTATAGGAGACGAACAAATGTGACTCCCTGTTTACTGCTACAAATCAAAGCTTTGTGTGAAATCTCTATGCGGAGGGTGGGTAAGAAAGCCTTTACCTGTCTGTTCTTTTCCTGATCCCTTCTCCTCATTCCTGAACTGTAGGAGACTGAGGCCCACTGGGCACTGGTTTCCCCATCACTGGGGGGGTGGGCATCTATTTGATGGTTGATTTTGCTGAACCAGGTACTTCCTTTCCCATTTTCTAATGATTTTGTAACATACAAACTCACTGTTTTCCCTTCCCTTCTCCTTTCCCTGGGAAAATACAATGAATAAATAAAGACTCATTGGTACTGAAACTGTCAAAAAAAAAAAGAAATGAGCAACAGTAAGAACGACTTCTCTGGTCATTGAAAGCTTAAGAGTAAATTTTAAGGAAGCCTAAGCCAGAACTAATATTCATCTAATCCCTCCAAAAAGCACTTCTTTATCATTTCAGCAGTAAGCGACTGACTAAATTAACACCTAAATGAACACACAAGACAGACTAGTGTAGCTTCTAAGGAAACACTCCATAGTCTCCACTTAAATTATCATAATGTATTTAAAAAATTAAAGACTATACCACATAACAGTATAACCATCATTCAGGCAAAAGACCAGCAAGAGAACCGTCAGATACCATAATCTGAGACAGTTGCAGAGTATTATTACATTCCATAAAGAAAATATTATTTGGAGGCCGGGCGCGGTGGCTCAAGCCTGTAATCCCAGCACTTTGGGAGGCCGAGACGGGCGGATCACGAGGTCAGGAGATCGAGACCATCCTGGCTAACACGGTGAAACCCCGTCTCTACTAAAAAATGCAAAAAAACTAGCCGGGCGGGTTGGCGGGCGCCTGTAGTCCCAGTTACTCGGGAGGCTGAGGTAGGAGAATGGCGTAAACCTGGGAGGCGGAGCTTGCAGTGAGCTGAGATCCGGCCACTGCACCCCAGCCTGGGCAACAGAGCAAGACTCCGTCTCAAAAAAAAAAAAAAAAAGAAAAAAAAAAAAATATTATTTGGAAAGAGAAGAGGAAACCAACATTTGAGTGGTTATTAGGCAGCAATGAGTTTAAGTGATATGACATGTTGTACTTTTTACTTAATCATGTTAACTAAGGCAGATCTGTTATACCTGTTTTGAGATAATACTCAAAAAGGGTTACATCTGTTTTAGATGATGCCTAGGCCACGATCTGAACTAAAATTTTCTGATTCTAAAGTTCACGCTCCCTAAAAACATACCCATACCCGATACAATGCTGCATACAGACTAAATTTGTGCAGAGACCATCAACTATGATAGGGAAAAAAAAATCCAGGAAGGCCTTTGTGCCTGCCTGTATACTGTTTGGATTCAGGGATAACAATGAAACATACTGAATTTAATTTGGGATGCCTACTAAATATCCAGGCAGAGAAAGGAATCTTGAATGTATAAGAGATCCAGGCTAGAAACTGAAAGGTTATAGAACTATGAGGATGGGTTAGAAGGAGCCTGGAGTAAGAAGGGAGCCAAGAACATACATACCAGGCTGGTGCAGTGGTTCACAACTGTAATGCCAGCACTTTGGGAGGCCGAGGTGGGCGGATCACCTGAGGTCAGGAGTTTGAGACCGGCCTGGCCAACATGGTGAAACCCCAACCCTACTAAAAACACAAAAATTAATTGGGCGTGGCGGCACGTGCCTGTAATCCCAGCTACTCAGGACGCTGAGGCATGAGAATCCCGAACTTAGGCGGCAAAGGTTGCAGTGAGCCAAGATGGTGCCACTGCACTCCAGCCTAGGATACAGAGCAAGACTCTGTCTCCGAAAACAAAAACAAAAAACAAACAAAAAAAATCACAAAACAGAAGAACAACATATATACCAAAAATTTCAATGTAGCAGAGAAAAAACCTGCAAAAATGAACACCAGGACAAAGTAGAATCCCAGAAATTAAAGACATCTGGCATAGCCAAATGCTACAAGAGGTTCATCAGGATGCAAAGCAAATCTTGTTCATTTAGTTTGGCAATTAGGTGAATGCAAGTGACATCAGTTTTTGGAAGTGATTCCAAATTCCAACTGGTTAAGGAATGAGAGGCAGGCAAGGAAGCAGAAATGCATTTTTGGTTCATTTTTCATTAATTCAACAAATATCTGAGAGCTTAGTAAGTGGCAAGCTGAGAAGGAGACAGGACTATGTTTCAAGGCTTTTTTATAAGTGAGCACCCTTACTTACTTCTTACTTGTTAGCATTATAAAGTTTCCATCAGTTCTCTCTCTCTCTTTCTTTGTTTCTTTCTTTCTTTCTTTTAACTCGGGAGTTCAAGTGATCCTCCCATCTCAGCCTCCCCAGCAGCTGGAACTACAGGCATGTGCCACCCCACCAGAGAAGTTTCTTTTCAGATTACTTTTATTCTCCTTTACCAAAATTTTTCTTAAAATTTCAAGCTGTGCATTTGCATTTGATACAATTTATGAAGAAAAACACTACAGGCAAATACAGATTTTTCAAATTTGGAGGTGTGCAAAATCACCTTTTAACACTCAATGAATGCTGTTAATATTTTATTGACTTATTTAATGTGCAAATTCATCAAACAGTCTCCACCTTTTGCGAGACAAAAGGGTTCTCTGATACCTACAGCAATGCCTTCACTCGACAGATACAGAAATCCAGAAATTATGCTGATGTACTTTGACATAAAGGATATAAATTGATATACTTTCCTGGTAAGCATGCACACTGACACTGTCCATTTTGACAGAAATAGTAACAGCCTTTATGGTAAGGCAGACGTTATAATTTCATTTTACAGATGACAGCACTGAGGCTCAACAGTCTGCTCAGATATAAAGTTAATTAAGTGGCATAATTCAATCTGTAATCAACCATTTCCCAAAACTAATTCTTTTAACTAGTACCCAACAATAACAAAATTATTTCAAATATATTAGCCCAGAAAAATAGCGTACAGATAGTAAAGATAAAAAGGACTGTACAGTTACGTTAAGTGGGAAAAAATTGCAATGGAGACCCAAACTAGAAAGTAATATGCTAACATATAATTGTTATGGAGTTGAACCCAAGAACTTTTTAATTAAAAAAATTAAGTGGCCAGAGGTATAAAGTGATGTGCCCACCCAAGCAACAAGTTAGAGGCGATATAAATTACTAAAATAGTGTCAATTTTTTGATCCTTTAAAAGACCCTACAATATTGAATGTGGTGACTTAGGAGGAAGTGTCAGCATAATTTATTTAGATGATCAAATTTCAATTTCTCAAGACTAAAGATCAATACACTGTTTTTATGTTTTAGAGCTCAATTTTATCTTAGGGCATGAGGGACAGCTTTAAATAGCCAGCATGTTATACATTCATAAATTCCTATTTCTGAATATTGACTCATCCAAATATTTCCAGGTAAGACATGGGCCCTCTACTGTTGCCAGTTCTGCTGAGTTTAATTCTCCCATTTGTTTGTTGCTTTTTTTTTTTTTTTTAAAGTCTCACTGTCTCCCACACTGGAGTGCAGTGGCGGGATCTTGGCTCACTGCAACCTTTGCCTCCCCGGTTCAAGCGATTCTCCTGCCTCAGCCTCCTGAGTAGCTGGGATTACAGACGTGCACCACCACACCCAGCTAATTTTTGCATTTTTAGTAGAGATGGGGTTTCGCCTTGTTGCCCAGGCTGGTCTTTAACTCCTGGCCTCAAGTGATCTGCCCACCTCCGCCTCCCAAAGCGCTGGCATTACAGGCGTGTCCGGCCTGATTTTTTTTTTTTTTTTGAGATGAAGTCTCGCTATTGTCCCCCAGGCTGGAGTGCAATGGCGCGATCTCGGCTCACTGTAACCTCCACCTCCCAGGTTCAAGCGACTCTCCTGCCTCAGTCTCCCAAGTAAGCTGGGATTACAGGCGCCTGCCACCATGCCCGGCTAATTTTTGTATTTTTAGTAGAGACGGGGTTTTTGCCATGTTGGCCAGGCTGGTCTTGAACTCCTGACTTCAGGTGATCTACCCGCCTCAGCCTCCCAAAGTGCTGGGATTACAGGCGTTTGAGCCACTGTGCCCGGCCTGATTCTCCCATTTTTAAAATAAACACTGGCCGGGCGCGGTGGCTCACGCCTGTAATCCCAGCACTTTGGGAGGCCGAGGCGGGCGGATCACAAGGTCAGGAGATCGAGACCACGGTGAAACCCCGTCTCTACTAAAAATACAGAAAATTAGCCGGGCGCGGTTGTGGGCGCCTGTAGTCCCAGCTACTTGGGAGGCTGAGGCAGGAGAATGGCGTGAACCCGGGAGGCGGAGCTTGCAGTGAGCTGAGATCGCGCCACTGCACTCCAGCCTGGGCGACAGAGCGAGACTCCGTCTCAAAAAAAAAAAAATAAAATAAAATAAACACTGATGGTCTTCTTTATAAAACTGTTAATAGCATGAAATGAAATGAAAGCACCTAAAATAACCAGCGCTTAATAAATGGCTTGGTCTCTAACTCCTACCCCCTCTCACATATACTGATCCCTGACTTTTGTTTCCCTTAATTAAAATCAATTATATTGCTCATTGTTATATCTGTTTTACTTTACATTTACACATGGTATATTTTTCTCATTCTAAAACAGAATGAACTTGTTAGTTGTAAATGATTACTGAGTCCTTACTTGTGTCTAAAGCAAAGTTGCAATTTATTAATCTTAAATAAAAGAGTTAATTGTCATGGTCACCAATATTGTTTGAGGAATCTCTCAAGAGAAGCATATAATCTTGTGGTGATCTAAGCTTTTGACTGATTTTCCGATCAATGAGAAAATCACTGATTTTCCACAATAATTTGTTAGAATAATGGTTAAGTGCACAGGCTCAATAATCAACTGCCTGAGAAATCTTGGCTCTACCACTTGCTACCTATGAGAATTTATTTCACCATCTGTAAAATGGGGATAATAGTACTCCCTACTTAATTAGTGAAGTTTAAGAATTAAATACAAACAATACATACAAAAGCACTTAGAGCAACACCTAGCACAGAGTAAATACAAAACAGACATTAATGAGTATTACCACTACACGTAATTTTTTTGAGAAAAAGATAGAATCCTGGAGTTAATTCAGAGCAGTGTTTTTCAAACTGTGGGTTGAGATCCATGAATGAATTATATAATTCCTACTGTGTGTATTGTGGTCAAAAAATATGAAGGACAACAGCCCAGGGAAAAATTATTTTGTTTTTAGAAATGAGGAAAATAAGGCCCAAACTAACTGCTAGTCACCTTTCAAAAATGTGTAGGTTCCTTCAAACCATTAATAAATTTCTCATGGACAAACGGGGGGAGGGTAGGGGAAAGAAGCACTGCCATGTCAGAAAAAAACTTCATGTTTTTCAATCAAGTTTAGATACACATAAGTATTATACACAGAGTAGACAAGAGATTCAAAGACAATTCAGTTACTTACGACCAACATCCAATTTCAGTCAACAAACCTCAGGAAAAAAAGCTATTAGCTTTATATATCTGAAAGCCACAAGATTTAATATAATTCCAACGAAATCTACTAGTGAGAAAAACCAGAAACTGTGGTATTCTATAGAGAGTGAGAAAGATTTGGTTTTAGAATCTGGGTCTGGACATGCAGATGATTCTGGGCAAATTAATTTCTTTAAGCCATAATGTCCTCATTTGTAAAAAGGATATACCGATGTCTGCTTGATACGTATCAGTTTCAGTAAGAACAAAATGAGTTTCTGTATATGAAATGAATGACTTGGACTATGTCACCCGGCAGAGGACAAGTATTCAATAAACATCACTAGGTGCAGAGCTCCCCCAACATTATAGCCTGTATTCACAATTAATGTTATCTGTGAACGAATAAAAAGTGTCAGAGCAGCCAGAGAAAACCATGAAATCCTCCTGCATAAAAATAACAACAGCCCCTCCAAATACTAGACTTCTTTAGAAGGGATAAACATAGTGGAAAAACATGCTGCTTGTTAGCAGTAGATACGAGTTTGGCACTTTGCTCTGTCACTAGCAGAATGACCATGAAAACGTCTAAACATGCCACGGCCCGGATGCATGACATATAGAAGCCTGAGAAACAAAATCCTCTAAAAAATATGAAGAATAATTCATCCTGATCCCTAATACCAGTAAAGAGTTTCAAGTGAAGATAAGGAAGAACGAGGCTATCTGGCCTGTGATACCTGCAGAATTCACAATGTTTAGGGATTAGTCAAAGTAACATGGGTACTCTGCTATTTACCAATGGCATAAACCTTAACAAGTTTAGTCAACCTTTCTAAACTTCAAGACTTTTTAAAATCTGAAAAACAGGGATTAACTGGCTCACCTCATCACATTGTTAGGATTAAACAGGATAATGTATATAAATCTCTTAGCCCAGTAACTAACACATAAATGCTCAGTAAATGGAGCAAAACAATGTGAAGATAACTAGTATTTCCTCTCTATTAGCCAAATGATAAGATGATCCTGGTTAATTCCCTTTAAGTATGGTATCCTCAAATGGACAGGGTCTGGATGTAGTCCTGCATTGTGAATTGGCTTTTTTATTAGTTTCCTATTTCTGTAGTAAGAAATTACCACAAATTTACTGGCTTAGAGCAACACAAATTACACTTTCGAGGTCAGAATCTCACTAGCATCAGCAAGGCGACATTCCTTGTAGAGGCTCTAGGGAAGAATCTATTTCTTGCCTATTCTAACTTCTACAGGGTGCCTACATTCTTTTGGCTCATGGCCTCTTCTTCCATCTTCAGAGCCAGCGGTATAGCGTCTTCTCCTTCTATCTCTTCTGTTGTTTTACTTCCTTCTTTGACTCCTACCTCTCTAGTATAAGGACCCTTATGATTACATTGGGCCCACCCAAATAATCCAGGATAATTAACCCATCAACATCCTTAACCTTATTCACATCCCCTGTCTCTTTTGCCTTGTAAGGTAACATACTTACAGGTTTTAGGAATTAGATTATGAACATCTTTGGAGAAGGGGGCATTATTTATTACCTAAAAAAAATAGGGTTTAATTCATTAACTCCAATTTGTAATCAACTGAAATCCTCAGGCTGCTTTCACCGGGATTCCCATCAAAACTAGATCTTCACGTTGACTTTGTGTTGGTTTCTAACAGACCGTTCAACCTCTTTAGGAAGTCCAGAAGTCATTTTCTGCTACTTGATGTAGCTCCAGCTATTCCAATCAGATTGTAAACTTCATGAACTCATTCTGTATGCTTTCCTCCAAGTCAATGTTTTCTAAAAATTAAAATAGGACCTATTTGAAAGATGACCTTAACTGATATTCCTTGGGTATTTATAACCAGTCAGCTACAATCCACTTAGCAATACTGTCATCCTGCCCATATTTTTCTAATTCATTCATAATGCAATCATATCCAATACCTTTCTGAAATATTTGGTATATAGTTTTCACTAGACATACTTTACAAATGAAAAATGTTTAGTTTAGTCTGTTATAAATTGTTAGTCAATCTGTTCTGGCTCTTAGTGACTAGCAATTTCCAAAAATTAATAAAAACTGGCAGACAAAAGTAAACTGGCACAGAGTCTACAATTTCTAAAGTATGCTTTTTCCTACTTTTTGAAATAAAGTTGTCAAGGCAGTAAGAATTAGAAGACTATATACTAACGTAAATCTTTTTTTTAAAAACTTAAATCTCTCAAGCAATATTTCTTTCTGAATCTTTCTCAATGGGGTATTTATCCCTTTCTTTTCGAAACCTAAATTTTTAAAAATGTATTTTCCTAAATTTACCTTGTAACAGATTACACTGATTATTTCCAGTATTCCTTCCTTTGGTAGTATGACCTCCAAGATGACACAGCAATTTTCCCTTAAGCTCCTATTACTATGTAAAGTTGAATTTAAAGAAAAAATGGAAATGTTTCCTAAAATAAATATATATATACTCACAATGACAGGCTAGTATTCAAATCTCCTTCCTGTTAGATGCAAATATCAAAGCATTTAATTCTACAGTCTTTCCTCCTCTTTCATTCTCAACTTAATAAATCAAAGACACTGTCTTAAACCAGACAGTTAAATCCACACAACTTTTATGTTTATTAGCAACATACAAACACTGTATAACAAAGTACATGTTAAATTTCTTAACAAAAGATAATTTTTAAAAAGTTTTAAAATTATCTTTCCTAAAAAGATGCTTTATCCATCTAATTTAAACCTGAAGACAACTCCATAAAACACTACTGCTAGAACAACTAGGTAAGGGATCATGTACAGTCCTTTTCTTCCCTGGTATTTCATCTTATGCCTTTAATACATAATTTACCAAATGTGTGTCTGGGTTAATACTTTTTTAATACCAGGTAATATAACGGGGCGAGGAAAGAAATCCAATCACATGTTAAACAAGTACTACTATGTCACTCTACCTGACAGCAGAATACTGTGCATAAGTTAATGTGTATGAGATAATCAACAGTACACACACACAGTAAGAGATACAATGAAACTGAAAAATGTACAGAAGCAACTCATTTAACAAAGAAAATCCCAATATCTAATTAACAAACACAGGAAAAAGTGTTCAACCATACCAATCAATAATCAAAGTACAAATTAACACAAGGAGATAAAATTCTTCAATTATCTAATGGACATGCATGTGGATTAGCATAAAGCAAAAAGAGTACTGGGCTGGTGAGACCTAATGGATGAGTTTTAATTCCGAAGAGAAATTTAAAACTGTAAAACAAGGACTAAAAAATGTCCATACCTTTCAAACCAGTAATTCTACTTCTAGAAATTTATGTAAGGCAATTATTAGATATTCTCATAGAGAACTTCATGCTATTAAAAAGATCTGGTAACTATATAAAAATTTCCAAACGCAAGTGGAGGAGAAAAAAAGACAAAGGAAATACTCTTAAAATGTTAACGGTGTTTGAGGGGATTATTTTATTTTCTAATTTAAATTTATCTAACTTGCATTAGTTTTTAAATAAAAAAATTAAATTCATGGATTTAAAAATCAACTTTAATTTGTATCTGTTTGAGATACATCTTTGTTCAACTTTTGATTATAAATATAACTAAGTGATAAAGGAACATGGTTATATAGAATCACCATCATCACATAACTTGTCCACAGAGTAAATCTTGTCTTTGAAGCTGAGTTACTACTATGTTTAAATCAGTAACTTGCAAATCTTTAATAAAGCCTTTCAAAATTACTAAATGTTTAAATTAAAAAATTAAATTAAAAAACACCCCTCCCAACACATATCCTTACAATAACTGAAGCCCTGTGGATAAAATGACTGTGCCAAAAAAAAAAAAAAAAAATCTGGGAAATTGCTGCTACACACACACACACACACACACACTTTTGAGACAGTTTCACTCTCGCTGCCCAGGCTGGAGTGCAATGGCGCGATCTCGGCTCATGGCAACTTACGCCTCCCAGATTCAAGTGATTCTCCTGCCTCAGCCTCCCGAGTAGCTGGGATTACAGGCATGTGCCACCATGCCCGGCTAATTTTTTTGTATTTTTAGTAGAGATGGGGTTTCTCCATGTTAGTCAGGCTGGTCTCAAATGCCTGACCTCAGGTGCTCCGCCCGCCTCAGCCTCCCAAAGTGCTGGGATTACAGGCGTGAGCCACTGCGCCTGGCCTATATATTTTTTAAAACATCTTCATTAAAGAAAGTGTCCCTTTAATTACTGATATATAGCTTACTCCCATATAAATTTCATTTGCTTGTCACAGACTCAAATCTTTTGAAACCTAAACATGTAACCACTTTTCCACTTGCTTAGAGGAAGGTGTGAAAACAAGATAAATTTGGCATTGTCAGTATGAAATACTCCTAAGGTAGAGAAAATTTACAAAGTTTTTTTTTTAGGTACAGATGGGGTCTTGCCATGTTAGCCAGGATGGTTTCAAACTCCTGGCCTCAAGGGATCTGCCAGTCTCAGCCTCCTAAAGTGCTGGGATTACAGGCCTGAGCCACCTCATTCCGCCCCGAAAAGCTTTTTAAAACAAATAGGGGAAAGATGCAATACCATTTTCCTGCTCCGACTGGGCAGAGTCTTGTTTGAATGTAAACATTACAAAACAGTTCCAACTACTTCTGCATAAAATTTACTCTTCAGATTTCAACAGATTCCAAACCAGGTACTTTCATAAGCAACAAAACTGCACATAATATTCAAATTCAAAGGGTTAAAAAAATTTTCATACTTACTTCTTCCTAAATTTTACTATACCATATTCTCCCACAATCTTGTTGACTTTTCTTCTATTCCAGAATTTAAAGAAATGTTTTACCAAATAAACACATGGAACTGCTAAATTACATTTAATAATAAATATAACATCATTTATAGGTTAACTGCTTATATTTCTATGTGCACTAAGAACATTAAGAAAACAGAATATAGGCCAGGAACAGTAGCTCACACCTGTAATCTCAGCACTTTGGGAGGCCGAGGTGGGCGGATCACCTGAGGTTGGGAGTTTGAGACCAGCCTGACTAACATGGAGAAACCCCATCTTTACTAAATATACAAAATTAGGCCGGGCGCGGTGGCTCAAGCCTGTAATCCCAGCACTTTGGGAGGCCGAGACGGGCGGATCACGAGGTCAGGAGATCAAGACCATCCTGGCTAACACGGTGAAACCCCGTCTCTATTAAGAAATACAAAAAACTAGCCGGGCGAGGTGGCGGGCGCCTGTAGTCCCAGCTACTCGGGAGGCTGAGGCCGGAGAATGGCGTGAACCCGGGAGGCGGAGCTTGCAGTGAGCTGAGATCCGGCCACTGCAGTCCAGCCTGGGTGACAGAGCAAGACTCCGTCTCAAAAAAAAAAAAAA